>NC_056731.1:417252873-417392873 GCF_019279795.1 Protopterus annectens
GGTGTGTTATCAAGTTCCATAGATGCTGTGTTTTTGTCCTTAGAGACAACATTTTTGACCTGCTCTGTAAAGATACAAGGTAGCAGATAGGTGGTAGGGATGTCATGGGGTACATGTGGTGGGGACAGGGCAGCGATGGTTTCACAGAACCTATAGGCCAACAGATTAGCTATGTTAACAGGCTGTGTATATATGGTATCATTAACTACAAGTTTGGCATAAATATGGGGTTTTCCTTTTGGGTTACAGATGTAACTATAGAATTCTTGTGGTTATCCTTTGTGGAGGAGGCTAATTTAGACCCATATTTTATTTTGGAGGACTTCACAACAACACTTATTTGCTAGTTTAAGCTGAGGAGGGAGTGTTTTCAGTTTTCGGTGGCTCCTGCCTTCCTACCCTTAGACAGCAATGTTTTCATATTACTGTAAAGCCTGTTACTGGCAGTTGTCCACCAGACAGGCTTGCTTTGCCATGAGGAGCTTGTTGTGCTCATGCCAGGTACAGCTGAGTCAATGTAGTCATGCAGTTGTTTGTATAAAGCATTAGTGCAGAGCTCAGCCTAGCTACCAGTTATATCCGAGGGAGGAGGTGCAGTGAAGCAATTTATGCTATCCCATAGGAAGCTATAATCTGGATTGGTGGATGTCTTTAGTGTATTTTCTGCAAGGGGGGATTGTCAGGTGCGATACCTACTTTAAATGAGACTGATTTGTGGTCAGATCTCACCAGGGAAGACCTCATAGTGGGGGTGCTACAGTGTTCTCCCACATTAGTAAGCACCTAATCCAGTATGTTAGCTCCCCTTGTGGGGGTGTCAAAAGGTGAGTTTGAGCACAAGTAATCTACCCAGTCGGTGGGTAGTAAAAGTCACCCCAAACAATGGCGTCCAGATGTATCTTGATAGACTCATGTAGATCCAAAAAAGCAGAGTGTGTGTCCTGATTCATGGATGGGTTCCTGTAGCTGGCAATGAATTGAATAGGTGTCCCACAAGCAGTCAATATCACCTGAAGTGTATCCATGGAATCATACTGTGTAACCACTGTGGGTATGTATGTATCATTAATGAATATTTATACACCGCCACCATTAGTTTGCACACCTTCAGTTTGAAGTCTGCGCATGTGGAAGGAAATGTAGCCTAGTAATGCTGTGGTGCTTTCTACAGCCTTGAATCAGGTGTGTGTGACTGCACAAAGGTCTGCGTGTATAAGGTGAGGAGAGCTTCCAGTGAGTGCAGTTTCCTGTTGACACTCCTAGTGATTAGCAGCATAACCTTGAGATTGTTTGTACATTGGGATTTTACATTGGAAATTTTGTCCTTGTGCACCACCTAAAAAGGGCACTATGGGGGTGACAATAGCCTTGGCTGGTAGCCGAAATCCCAGTCGTGACATATGAAGACCATCTGTGACAAAGCATCAAGGTCTGTTGAGCATGTCATCTCAGGCTGACAGATAGTGGATCCCTTTACATTGACACCAGACCCTACGCCTATTATTGAACTCAATCATTTTCTATTTGTATTGAGGCAACATCCTAGGTGAAGGTAAAATGCAGCTGATGGCCAAAGGCATACCTGCCTGAGACACATAGTGTGAGATCTCAGTCATGTCTGTCATCAAACAGTCCAGAAAGGTATGTCTCACGTCTTACACACCAACAGGCGCTATGATGTAGTCATAACAGTACCTGTTGTTGACAGATTTGAGTGTGTGTGTTATACGCCATATCCTGACACCTCACAGGCAGCAGACAGTGACCTTTCCCTTATCTGGCCTGGTGATAGGGACATCAATGTGACTCATGATGTAATCACCTATGACTAATATGCTTAAATTTGTGTTCTGTGGTAAGGACTTGACCAGTGAGACAGTGGTGCATTAGTTATTATGTGTACTGTGTTCTGCAGAGGTAGTATTATGTGTAGCATACATGCATTTCTGTTTGTGAGGTGTCTGGTGTTTAGGTATGTTTCTGGTAAGGACCTCTGCACATGTAGGTATGTGTGATGTGGGTTTGGGTGGAGTAGGAAAAGAGGTGGGCATGTTGGCACCCCGCTCATTGTCATATGTACTGACAGGTGTGTGAGAGAGCATGGATTCAAGGTTTTTAATGTAGATGCATCTCTCATATGTTGTGTTTGTGTGGAGTAGGAATATACGTTTGGAAACTCTGTCGACATCTCTGCAGCAGTCAGAGATAATTCCATTAGCAATAGATTATTGCTTGCATATGCATCACAACGGGCCATGGCTAGGCAGTGGCCTGACAGATGCTTACATGTAACAAGTTATTACCTTTATGGTGTCATTCTAAGGTAAAACAGTACCTGACAGTGTGGGATAACATGATAGCTTGAGTACGTTGCTTTGCCAGGCTCGTGGCACTTGCATGACCCATAATCCTGTTATTAGGCAGGGTCACAATAGTATACTTACAAATGTGACAATGTACAGCTCCAGCAAAGTAAGGGTCATGCTGCTACACCCTTGGGGTTCACAGCCTCAAACACACTCTCTGTAGGCACTATTTGCAGTGAAGATGTGCATGTCTGTACATGCACAGAAACTTGTCCAACTTTGCAGTCATTACATTAGCCTTGCAAGTCTACAATGTCTGTCATACAACCAGACAGCTAACAGATGTTGTGTGAACTGATGTGGAAGCACAGTTTAGTGTTCTGGGAACATAAATGTACAGTATGACATACCTAGGACATGTGGGAGGGACAGAGACATTGCCAAAGGTAGCCACCTGTCTGCAGTTGGCCTCAAATCCATGTCACACAGATCACCACTATTATGCTGTTGAAGGGCAGGCTGCATGATTTGCTGTGAAACCGTCACCTAACATGTATCACTGTCACTGTGGAGCTTGATTGAGCAACCTTGCACATCTATGTCACCTGAGGCTTAACCTTAAATTGTGATGCAGCAGCTGTGCTCCTAATCACCATCATGTCAGTGCCCTAGTCAAATGCTATGACCCTCAGAACCCAAGGCATAATACATGCAAATGCCAAATGATTGGTCTGGTTGCTAATGAAGACATACCTGGAAAAAGCTGCAACAAACCTACAGAGCCTTGTATTATGTGGGAAAGTATGTGGGTCAACAAAAAATCTGTGGCCTGCTTCTTATCTTGAGCTGGGTGCTAATGTTTTCCTTCTGGTGAGAGGCAAACAATACGAGCTTTGTATACCACCAGAGTGAGGCCAGGTTGAGACCAGCAGTAGTGGTAACCAGACCGCAGCAGTTTAGGTGAATCAGCTCTTTTCAGCATTCTTCACAAGGTAATTGTTTGATTTCACTATGCACTGCTGGATTAGTGTGTAGCTTCAGAATAACTGCCTAAATAATCCATCCTTACCTTTACAGGGTGTACTTATCAGTTTCTCTTCCAGTCCAATTTGGCAGTGCTCTGTACAGACTGACAAACCTTGCATGACATTTTTCTTGGATAGCATTAACTCCAGTACTGAATTGCACACAGGACAACCAGCATGCAGTGTCAAGCTTTGTCCCCATAGTTGTGGAACAGATACTCATGACATTGAGTGATATTCTCAATACAACTGTTTAATCAATAATAAAGGAGCTATTGCCATGGATATAAGGAATCCCACTGTGACCTTTACCACCCTGGTGGATATGGGTATCCTAATGTAATGTAGAAATTGCCCCATGTTTACTAACAACCACTTCATAATAAAACAAACTGATAAGGTATGTGAGAGATGTATACACACAATGTCACTGGAGGTAAAGCTCTCACATAATGTCAATAAGGTAGTCAGTAGTACACATGTCACACCTATCACACAAAACTCAAAGCAGACAGGGGCTGAGGCTGGGACATGTAACCTATATTAATCACAAACATCTCAGAGAGAAAGTTCAGATAACAAATACCCTCAGCAGCCCCATATGCACTATGTGAAAACAACACACATATCAACACACAGAGCAACATCTCATGGAGGACCAGCCTATAAGCCCATACGTCAAGGTGACACACACTCCAACATTCTATTCATCACAGTCTTCATGAAAATGAAGACCTGACATTGAATTTCACACTGACACAAATGTTCTCCAGGAGGGGCTGACAGAGACATACAGCTGTTGTCAGAGCCATGGGTTAACACTAAATGCCAAGAGATGCACAGTACTATCTTTTGGGAAGTCATCCATCCCTGGTAACTATCGTATTGTAAGCACACCTAAAACAGTTGACCGGGTAGTCAGCGACTTATGGACACAGATAGTGACCCAGCCTTTGACTGTCACGTGTCTGCTATATTGTTGACATCATTCTATGTTGTGCAACCTATAAACAAAGGTATGGCACATAAATACAAGGAAGCCATTGTTCCACCATAATCAGAATTCATCAGACCTATTATTGGTGCAGTGCCACCTTTGGTAAGTAAGTAACCAGGCATATCCAACAACTGTAACATCCACTGAGGTTCCTCAGTACAGCACTACATGGTGCCCATAACATGTCCTATGCAGACCATGTCATGGCCTTATCCAGGTATTCTGTCTCCTATATGCTTGGAGTGGAGGTGTATGCCTACCATATAGGGCAGTATCAGACCCCACTGTGGACCTCTTGCATATCTATGAAACAAGTAGCACCAGAATTAGCTATTCTACAGTCCTACACCTTACCTGTAGTATATATAGGACATGCTGTAAAGACAGGTATGTAACTACGCCCTATATGGAACAGGCTCTCCATCCACGTGAAGCAGATTTTCACCCTAATGCAAATCCAGTGCAAGTTACTTAATTGGATGGGGAATAGGACAATCATACCTGCTTATGGACCAATGTCTCTGATGGACACAGGGAAACTGTGGATGGTTCAGCCCTCACACCCTAGCTTGTAGATGTTTTGGCTCCCAAAATCCTGCTTATACTTATCAATGGTATCAGACCTTGACAGTGTTTAGAGATGCATGGCTAGGTTTATAGAAGTCCTTGTGTTCATTAGCCTATTAAACATATATGAACCTACGAACCCCGGAACCCATACTGTGTTTACCTTTCTGATGACATTTGTCTTTTGTGCTGGCATTCAATTTTGTGCTCTGATGTTGATGGCATGATTGTAGATGTGTACTCATAGGTACGTCCTACACAATCCTGAAAGTGAAACATAAACACTTCCATGTCACACCTGTCATTGTGTGACTACACAGCAATTACAGCAGTATCCTTTGTAATGTACACACATTATTATGGTATAGCCATTATAAATGGCAAAGTACAAATTCTGAAATAGATCAGTATAAGTGGCATGACAAAAGCAACATTGGATTAGACACATTCATATTAATGTAAATAGTCACCCTGTGCATCAGACACATAGCTTTATTTACCTGCATCCATGGAAAAGATGATAGGGATGTGGCACAGGTATCATCACTTGCACAGGGTGTTGTATGGAGGTGCAGGAGGCCTAGGCTGACCCAATAGGTTGGAAGCTTATGTGTGAGTCAGGAAGGGAAGCAGGCAAAATGGACCATGGACATGTGGCATGTGAGTCTGTAGGTGACCTGAATGTGGCAGTGGTGTGTGAGTGTCTGCATGAATACAGCCAAGCTCAGTGCTAGTCCTATGTCTCTGTATGTTGGACAGCTGCGGGCCATGCATGGTAAATCTAACAGTTCATTGTCTCCACCCCCGAACATGTGAACTGGCTCTGCCAGGAGTTGCACTGGTACCTCCATGCCCAAGGTCAGATGCTGTGCTACTACGTGAGGGTGACTGCTGTTTGCTGGGAAAGTGCCCTCCATGGGAATACCCAGGACCATGATCCCATGGCCTTCCACATCTGGGTGTGTACAGCACACTCCCCTCTGGAGCCCTGGATGTACTGTCGCTATGGGAGCATGATTGCACATGGCCACATTGACTATCAGCAGATGTAGTTGCTGACCTACATCCACAAGGTTGACACTCAACTTCAACTAGGTGTACCATCACAGACAACATGCATTCCAAGGCAGATAGTGTGTGATCTGTCTCCGACCAACATCTTTCCACTGCATCAGTCAACCATTCCAGGGTATCAGCAACATGGTGGTGGCAGTCATGCATGTCAGACTGTCCTGCATTCATAACCCTGAGCATTCTTCTGGAGTTCCTTTCTGAATGTGCCTGTGCCTCCATGATGGCCCTAAACATATGCCGAGTGACACAAGATGAGACACCTGCAACAAGTGGTGGAGGAACAGCAGGCCTTCTATGGGTACCCTTATCAATCCGCCTGTGTGGAACCACTCCAACTATTTGGCTATGGTCAGTGTCAACAGTCACTGCAGCTACAGTACCCGCACTTCCCTGTTCAATGTCCCCACCCTCCAACTGTCCAATATCTGCAGCCACAGGGGACTGGATATGCATAGTCATACTGGCTGTGTATGGTGATAATGATGGCAGATGAGGAATGTCAACCTCTGTGTCAGATTCAGCCCCTGCAACCCCCAGCTGTGCCTCACTTTGGCCACCATCATCATCATCAGAGTCAGAAGAGACACTGACATCAGGTTGTGAAGGGGACAGAGACCAGCCCCCCGATCACCTGTGATAAAAAGGAAAAATCATTACCCTAATACCTGCACTACTATGCTCTGCAGTACTGTGTTGCAATACACATTAAGCTGTATACACTACTGTAATTATTACACACTTGTATAACCCACAACCTCATATAGTAAGACATGAGGACAGTATTTTCATTGTGGGCAACAGTCTGATATGACTGGGCCTCATTTGAATTAGATACTTTAAAATCCTCTGGGAATTGATACTAATGTCTGACATTCTATGCGGTTTCTAGTGCTGTAATAGGAATAGTTTAAATGTGGTCCATATGTAGGCCTTTGACTGCCATTATTTAGAAGCAGGCATTCAAACTGTACTGCTTTGGGTGCGTAACTAGGTGATGAGACAGTCATACATATCAGATGTACACATACCACATATTTTAAATGCTAGACACAGCTGTATTTGAACCCAGAACCATGTGGACCAAAACTTAATGTTTTCAAAGCATGTAACAGATTGAGCTACTGAGTCATTGTTATAGGAGGTATATTTTTAAATGTTGTAGATATAATTGCACAGGTGTAATTTTTGAACGTGATTACTATTTTGTCAAATACATATATCAATATACTGCCATTCAGCTTACCTTATGAATGCTGCACATTGCACAGCACTGCACAAAAATTCTTTAAAGAAAAGAAAAATGAGGATATAGGACAGTGGTGAAATGGGGTGCAATCAAGAGGAAAAACATAGTGAAAGGCAGGTAGATATGTGCAGGAAGGGTATAGGAAAGAAACATAGCTCTCTATTTCTTCTATGACAACAACTGTACACTTTAACAGTTTTTGTAGCTAAATTTGAGCTGTCACCCCCAGAGAGAGGGGTGAAGACAACATAAGTGCATTGTCAAGCCAACTGGAACAAATTAAGTGTGTCCAATGGACACGTGTGCAAAATGAAGAGCTATGTATGGGACAATATTTTTGGGGGGACAGGTGCCCTTTTTTTAGAGGTGAGAGTGAAATGGTGGGGGAGGGACATATGTATGTATGGGAGCGGTAAGTTGGGAAGGTGAGGAAGCTTTTGCAGACAGGCAAGTCAGCAGACAGGGTTGGTGTGTGATAAAAGAGGGGGAGGGAGCACCTTGGTTGGGGAGGTTGTTGTGGAATCCCAGTCTCATGGACATCAGACACTGTAGCAGTGTAACTCATGTCCTCACCCATGGGACTGTCAGCACTGAACCTTCACTGTGGAGGCAGTGGTTGATGCTGGAGTCTGGGGCTGCCCCACCAGGATGCTCTCCATCCAGTGTGGGTGTGCACCAACAGTTTGGTGCAGCAGCCCATGCACCATGCCTGGCAGTTTATCACAGGTGACAAAAGCACCACCTCCACTCCCAGAGGGAGTCCACCCTCAGCCTTTGGGGTGGATCTACTCAATGGATCAAGTAGTGCAGGGGCAGCAGAGGGGGCACCACCAGGCTGCAGCCCAGATGTGCTGGGCCCTGTTGCCTTGGCCGGGGGAGCCAAGGGAGGTGGATCACCGGGAACCAGCCTACCTTGTTGCTCTGTGGTAAATTAAATATAAACACAAGGAAAATAAATATAACTAAACAAATGTAATTAATAACATAAGAGAAAGCAGTAATGAATAATGGAAACAAATTACACATTTGGCCAGCATAAGATGTAATTACAAATAATATGATAATATCAAATTAAAATAATAAATATAATTAATAAAAGAAGAGAAGGGGTGGGGTGAAAGAGAAAAGAAGAACATTAGTAACTTCACATATAATATATCTACACAGACTACTACTACTTACTTCTAGATATGTTAGATTTCACTTATGCCAACACTGACTACTTATATTGTATAGATTATGTTGCACGTATATAGCTCTCAACCTGTTAGCATGGGACATTATGGGTCAATCCATACAAAATGGTGGTACAAAGGCACATCGACAGGGAACATTTTTACATAGTGTGCTCATACATTAGTAGCAAGGTGTCCTGATAACAGATTTTCCATTAAATCTCATTCCAAGTAATGTCATATATCTGCAAATCAAAGGACCAGACATATGGGCAGTAGTCATTACATTCTGCAAAAATCATGGCAATTGAGAGGTATGTTCATGTAGGGTCTATATTAGATAATCAAACTTTCAAAAGTTCGAGTGTCATATGATTGACACCATGTGATCAAATTCTTAAAAGCTCTAACGTTTTAATGGAGCTCTCCGTACAGCGCGGAATAGGAAGATTTCCCTTTTTTGCACTGTAGTCCGATCTTGAAGTTGGTATATTTAAAGAGTGGGGGTGTGGGGGGTGTAGGCGGGATTGCCCCTTGTTTAAAACTTTCAGGTAGGTTATTTGTGTAGTTTATTTTTTTTATTAGATGTTTGAACTTTTAAAACTTCAATCATATAGTGTCGACCATATGACAGTCAAACCTTTGAAAGTTCGATTATCTAATATAGACCCATTCATGCACACTAATTACACTAGACAGCTGGACATGTCTCAGTCAGCTGCCATGGGATTAGAACCCATAAGCAGTGACTACACGAATGTGGTACACTTTATTTGAAAAAAATAATTATCAAAGCACCATCTCATTTTAAACTTTATTGATTAATGTTTCTTCAGAGTTGGCATTTCCACACATGGATAGCTGTCTAAGACTTCTGTTAACTTACCCATATACCTGTTCATTTATTGAGTGCAACCTACAGCATATTTCAGACAATGAGCAGACCAGAACAGTAACTCTTAATCTGGGTAGACCACAACATTAACTGATGGTTGGAAGCTATGCTACACAGTACTGCATGCTTACTTGCTTTAACTTGCTTTACCATTTCAGAAATGCACTGAGACATTAATAAAGATGTAAGATGTCCCAGGTATTTCATACCTGACTGTTAAGACTGCAAAATCTGTATTTACTTTATTGCATTATTAAGTAATGCATTAAGTTTTTACTTTGATGATTTTCTTACTTACCACACTCTTGCCTCATCCTGGCCAAATGCCCTGCATGGGACTGTGCATTGTGAGGCCTCTCTTCTGCAGCTGTAGCAAGAGAAGCAAACCATTATGCAAACCAGTTTTGCACAGATTCAGCTTATATATTTATAAATTACTGCAAAACATACTTACATATCTGTTGGGTGTGCCCATTCCTAGCCTCTTGGACTGAGGTGTCCAAGGTTACCCTCTTCCTACATTTCAGGTCATCATAGCGGTGATGACATTGCTGACTAGTGTGGGTGATACCAGTTGTACTGGTTAGGTCATTGACCAAATTATCCCAGGCCTCAGACTTACACTCTGAGCCTTGGTAATCACCCTGTAACAGCCGGGGTTCATGGTGTTGTACAAGGAGTCCAATAAAAGTCTCGACTTCTGCACACCCCACGTTTGTGCCCTAAAGCACAGTCCCTCATGAACACCAGTAGCCATAGCCATAGTCAAGGTCAGGCTCCAAGGAATGATGTAAAATTCCCACCTACTGGTCTTTAAATAGGCTGTATTCCCATCCTTTCATGTCATACTGTAGCTTTCAAAAATGTGCCACATTGCTTAGCATCATGCAATCCATTTTTAAGTGAAGCTTAGCAACACACAAATTGGAAAAGAGTTGACCGTGTTTAAGCGCTGCTTAGTATCACAGCATATAGTCCTTAAACCACTTTGAACTTGAGTCCAGTATACATGCCGGGTATTAAGGTATGCTGATATTTTCAAGAAACTAAATGATGTTATATCTCAAAACTGTTCATGAAATAATTTTAACATAATGCTCTGTTTAAGCTGCAGTATACTTGGGTAAGAAAACCAGATTTTCAGCTATGCAGTAATGTTACAGATGGTGTGAACACTTGTACAACAAAATGCGTGTGGTGAACTCTATCTTCCACATGAGTCAAGTATGGAAACTGCTGTGTAAAAACAAATCTGTTGCAAAATCTCCAGGAAGATTATACAGAACTGGTTCATCTATGAACTACTGTATGTTGACTATAAGAGTCATACGCAGAGTCAGTTCTGCAACGAAATGGAAAAAATCCTGCTAGAGAAGCCATTTAATCAAAGTACAACAAATATAGCAGATAAATGGATGTGTGAATATAATAATGTAACAGATCCCAGCAGAATACCTTTGCTTCAGAGAATGAGTCAACTATTTAAAGTGTAAACAACAGTTCTGCATTAATTCCAAGTACAGCACATAAATCAGCACAAAACAAAGAAGTTCCCAGGAAACACAAAGTGCAAATAAAACAAAATGAATAGAAGAAAATAAAATACACTTCGACACGGCAGAAAAAAGGCAAAATCATTTAATAAAAATAGGTTAGCGCTTTCACGGTTACACAAACAACCGCTTCATCAGACAACCATTACATTCAATAACCACTATTTAAAAAACCTATGAACCAATGAGAGCATCACACTAATTAACTACCTATTAGTTTAAAGTCTTACATTAATTTATCATTGACTACCATAGAAGAAAGTTGCAAAAAGACATGTTATATACAGACTCAATGTTTCAGAGGTCTCTGATGTAAAAATGGTTTCAATGGAGCCTTATCGTTGATGCCTGGATATGCATCAGCTTTAAACAAAGTGTATTTTATTTTATTCTATTCACAGCACGTAAATGTTTAAATTAAAAGTTTCAACATCCCGAGCCATTCAAAGGTTTCCATTAAGAACCCAATGTGGATAGTGGATATTTAAGTTATAATCAGTAAAGCAGTACCATTCTATTAACAATTATTAGTTGCACTGATTGACAGAGAACATTTCAAGATAAAGCTAGTTCAAATGAAAGCTGTGTTGATGAAAAAGAATGCTGGCAATACTGCCCAAAAGATGAGAAGGTATGCATTTGCAGGAGTGATAGAGAGCTCAATAACAGTTATAAAAAAGTGCCAATGCACATTTGGTATAAGTCAGCTTGAGAATGCTCAGCAGTTCCACACCTCATAGACAGCAGCTATTTAACAACAATCTTATTCAGATAATAAAGCCAAAGCTGGGAGATCAGTGGTACACCTTATTAGATTAGTGCCAAAATGTTTTTAACAGTATTCCAGGGAACCAGTTAGGACGTCTGTGAGAATATATTAGGCAAAGCTTACCTCCTACCACACACTCAGTGCAAAGAATGGCTGAACATTACAGTAGGCCACAATTAAAAGTACAAAACAATAAAAGAACAAGACGCTATTCAACCTGAATGATATAGGTGTCATAAAATCAAAAGCATCCATAAGTAAAATTATCAACACTGAATGCAGGCAGTAGCAGGATACCAAGCCAATTCTACCTTTATATTCAAAGAACGAGAAAAGAGGTAATTACATACATTCTTGCAGCAAATCAATTGGACTATAGAGTATGAAAGGGTTAACACAATTTACCTACCAAAGAAGTTAAGTAACAACAAAGAATATTTTTCAAATATAGTATAGGAACTCATACAAACAGTAAACTGAGGATAAACAGTTGACAGAATGGCTCCAAACTGGATAAAGGCTTTATTAAAAAGCAGGTAGCAAAGATAATATCAGACAAAAAGTATGAGACTTTAAAGCGCTTTTCGTTTGTTCTCCAACAAACTTCATCAGAAAGTAATATAACAACACAAACACCCGACATTTAAACAAAAAAGTGCAGGAAAGTGTATCAGCATTTTGAAAATTTAAAGGTACACTAGTTCAGTTAATGCAATTGTATAAACATCCTTAAGTTAATTTTAAACAAATACAGCAACATACCGTCAAACATTCATAAATATATAAACCTAATATAATGAAGAAACTAACACATAATAAAGGCATACAAAAGCCAAAACTAGACTTGTAAAGTTTAACATAAAAAATGTGTAACCCAATACTGCCTGCACTTATTCAAAGTTACCCTAATATTAAAAACATATATTTAAACTTGCAATAAAAAGTATGTATGTTAAAGTCTTTAAACTAGGAATGAAAAATGAATTTATTATATAACTAAGCAGTGATAGAAATAATAATCAATGTATTATGACTATCTTTGTAAGCTCCTTAATTTTAAAATACAGGAAATGGAACAAGCCTCATTCAAACCTGGAAAGTTGAAGGCATTCAGACTAATCTGCCACAACAACTCCAACTCTTCCAGTTTGAACGAGGCTGGTCCACCCCTGATATCCTGAATAAATTGATCAATAACCAAAAATTTGAACTTATGTGTAGGATTCGCATAAACATGTTTAGCCAATGCGTTGTTGTCTTTGTTATGTGAAATGGCATACTGATGTTCATAAACCCTGTCCCTCAAACGACGCTCAAGAAACTACAAATTGAAGGCTAAATACAATTGTAATAGTAAATTTGTGGTGTACCTTGCTCTATGTTCGTTTTGTCCCGTGTTTTACGTGGGCAAAACTGAACGTCGTTTGAGGGACAGGGTTTATGAACATCAGTATGCCATTTCACATAACAAAGACAACAACGCATTAGCTAAACATGTTTATTAAATTAAGGAGCTTACAAAGATAGTCATAATACATTGATTATTATTTCTATCACTGCTTAGTTATATAATAAATTCATTTTTCATTCCTAGTTTAAAGACTTTAACATGCATACTTTTTATTGCAAGTTTAAATATATGTTTTTAATATTAGGGTAACTTTGAATTAGTGCAGGCAGTACTGGGTTACACATTTTTTATGTTAAACTTTACAAGTCTAGTTTTGGCTTTTGTATGCCTTTATTATGTGTTAGTTTCTTCATTATATTAGGTTTATATATTTATGAATGTTTGACGGTATGTTGCTGTATTTGTTTAAAATTAACTTAAGGATGTTTATACAATTGCATTAACTGAACTAGTGTACCTTTAAATTTTCAAAATGCTGATACACTTTCCCGCACTTTTTTGTTTAAATGTCAGGTGTTGGTGTTGTTATATTACTTTCTGATGAAGTTTGTTGGAGAACAAACGAAAAGCGCTTTAAATTCTCATACTTTTTGTCTGATATTATCTTTGCTACCTGCTTTTTAATAAAGCCTTTATCCAGTTTGGAGCCATTCTGTCAACTGTTTACTTTAGTAAACTGAGGATCATTAAAAATATTGTAAGGGGAAAGATGAGGAATTAGCAGGTATCAAAGTTACTGGAAAAGACTTCCATTCTGTACCTTTCCTACCAATTACAACAGCTGGGTAGTACTTACATAGTGCAGCCACCTACATTTGAAGCATTATATTATATATAAATATAAACTCAAAGGATATCAACAGCAATATATACAGTATGGGCCACACTGGTTCACTGCAGCACAATCTGCCTTTCAGTCATAGGCAATCAGAAGTTCTACCTTAACTGGACTAGATGCTCCTGCAAAGCTTTTTACAAAACAAATATTCAGGAAAGCTAGTCAAGTGCTGCCCCACATCTTTGTCATTGTGAGAGACAGATGTTGAGCATTACCCTGATCTGCTGAATCCTGTGGTGGTTGCATGCTCCTCTGTGCTTGGTGGGGAGTGTGTTACACACTTTTGCTGTGTTTGCGTTACTCATTCCCTATTTGCATGCAAAAAACTTCTGAGCATTCACCCAGAAGACACTGGGGCTGAATTAATTCCCTTGAAGTCTTGCATCAGCCATTCACTCCTAGCCCTCTACAACTGAGCACTCCAGAACCTAAGCTGCTAATCAAACCCAGGACAGCTGTGATACATTAAGGGTACCATCATTATGCCTTACTGAGTTGTCTGCATCAGTAGCATTTTTGAATTATGTTCTGTATATATCCATAATTCCCCAGTATTAATGCATATACCTTCCTCTGTGTTTCCACATTTAACCCTCATGTGCACATTAGGCATTTCCGCATTTCTTGTCTTAGCATTTTGAATGAACATGCTCTTGCTTTCCATATAAAGATACATCTGTGTGTGTGTGTGTGTGTGTGTGTGTGTGTGTGTGTGTGTGTGTGTGTGTGTGTGTGTGTGTATATATATATATATATATATATATATCACACACATATATATATATATATATATATATATATATATATATATATATATATCACATATATATATCTCACTGAAAGTGATGACAGTCTCAGAAGAGACTCTCTAGAACTATTATCTATCATCTATGTAAAAGTATTTCTTCATTAAGATTTGTAGATTTTAACTGTGTGTGTGTGTGTGTGTGTGTGTGTGCGCGTGCACGTGCATAGATATGTGCGTGCGTGTGTGTGTGTGTGTGTGTGTGTGTGTGTGTGTGTGCACATGCATGGTTTTGTGTGTGTGTGTGTGCGCCTGTGTGTACATGCATGGTTGTGTGTGTGTGTGTGTGTGTGTGTGTGTGTGTGTGTGTGTGTGTGTGTGTGTGTGTGCACGCACGCGCATGTGTGTGCGTGTGTGTGTGTGTTATAAATCCTGTAGCACAGCACTAATAAAAATCTAGGCTTCAGCTAGGCAGCTGCTCTACACTGAGCTATTGAAGCAGATGAGATCTACTCATTGTGCTGTCACAGCATCTCCCCCTCATACAAATGGGATACTCACAGACAGACAAATGAGAACAGAGGGCATATATCAACCTATATCACCTCAGTCTGTATACAAGAGAACATTCCCCCAGCCAGTGTAATACAGCAAGTAACCAGAGAACAAAGGCAAGGGAGAGTATATCTAAGCTGAAGTCCTAGTTGAAGCAAATGCTATACTTCTGGATTTTGTCCAAGATCTTTGCCTATATACATTAAAAAGGGTCTATATTAGAACATTGAAGTTTCAAAACTTCGAATGTTCTAATATCGAACCCTATTCAGCGAAAGCGGAAAACATCGAACATACAGAACATCAAATTTTTTCCTAGGGAAAAAATTTGCTGTTCCAAAACACATACACACAACACAAGCACACCAAGCAAACAGCAATCCACACACATACACCTAAAATCTTACACCTAACCCTACACTAAACTATACACACACCACTAACTATCCACTTACCTTAACCCAAACCCTAACCCTAAGATCCGTCACTATTGCACACTCACCTCACCTGCGCCCTAACCCTAACTCACCTACCCTGCCCTAACCCTCACGTCCACACAATCGCACACTTACCTGACCCGCACCCTAACCCTAACTCACCTAACCTGTCCTAACCCTCACATCCACACAATCGCACACATACCTAACCCATGCCCTAACATGCCCTAACCCTCACGTCCATACAATCGCACACATACCTAACCCGCACCCTAACCCTAACTAACCTAAGCCGCACTCAATCGCACATTTATCTGAACCCGACCCATAACTTTCCACCACAGTGCTGAAAATAGCAAAGCAACAGAAACAGACAACCAAATTCTTTCCCTAGGAAAACATTTGATTTTCTGTTGCTTCGATATTTTCAGCTTTCGCTGAATAGGGTTCAATATTAGAACATTCGAAGTTTTGAAAGTTCGATGTTCTAATATAGACCCCATTAAAAATTATATAGCAGTTCATTTGAGTTCTGGTTTAAAAAGCAAAATGTGGCTATACTCTTAAACTGTTGAGTTATTGGTTAAACTAAACTTTTGTTATCTTCTACTTATATAACTGTATCTGTTATTTATTAAAGAAAAAACTGAAAAAGAGAACTATGTATGCAGAGAAAATAAGATAAAATACAAATATTTACAGGTAAGCTATACAAAACATGCAATCATGAATGTTTATGCATATTAATAATTGTATGACTACAAAGAAACATATATCTAATATTTATGGGAGTCACACATTATAAAATATGTTAAGTATTATGTCTTGACAATGCTGAATTATAGCTGCTAAAATGTTGTCTCAAACATAAGTCAAAACATCTAGCTAATTCTGTTGCTTGTAGTATGACTTATTGTGGATATTTCTTTGTCATAATCAATTGTTAGACCTATAATACTATCTCCTAAACAGTGAGTATCTTATTTCATTCAGTTTCTAGTTTTTCCTTGCAGCTGGTAATATAATAAGACTTTCTTTTGTGAAGGATGCATAGAAGCAGAAATAGGAGCATTAAACATGACCAGCAATTTCACACACACACACACACACACACACACACACACACACACACACACACACACACACACACACACACACACACACACACACACACTCTGTCACCCCGATGCCAAAATGTTGATATATCCTTATGATGTAATAAAGACTTCTATCAACAAATCTTTCAAGACTTCATCAGGGCTCTTGCCTTTACCATTTTCTTTTGAAAATGTCTCATGGAGATGTTTGTACATATGTCTGTGGATACTTATCTGAGCATACAGTGACATTATGGAAAGATCTTTGCCTCACTGTTACATGGTCTAGGGCTCAGTTCTGACCTCTGGCTAGTAGATAAGTGGAGTTTACATCCCTTTTTGGATATGTTTTCTCTGTGTAATCTGATTTCCTCTCAAAACAGTTAGTTGACTATATTAAATTGTTTATATACATAGTGTACTTAACGTTGTCCCTGTGGTGTGGATCAAAGACGCAGTCCAGTCACTTACTATGCTGACAAATAAGTAAATAAATGAAAAAAAGAAAATGTGTCCTCTTTTCTGTAACAATATGAGCACAATATATATATTCATCACAGCCAATCTATTGATCTACTGATTTCTAACAAAGGCCTTCTAGTTCTACCAACCTGTTTTTCAGTTACATTAAGAACTATAGATTGCCTTGGCTGGTTACCTGTTGCAGAGCAATGCCTATTTCTCACCGGGCTCTTGATGAATTCTTTTTTGTTCATTTCTCCCTTCCCTCTTTTTTCTCCTTAAAAGAAGGAGAACCGTGTCTTGACTGATTTGGTTTCAGTTTGTATTATACCTGAATGCCATTCTCAGGAGTTCTTTAAGATGTATTTCAAGGAATCTTACCCCTGTATCTCTTACCAATCTCTAACCTTGAGTATGACACAGATTCCTACCCTGCATTTGACCATTTCCGGATTCTGAAGTAGTAGTCTTTGCAATTGCCACCAATAATTTGATTTTTTATAAGGTTCATGCCCTTTTAACTTAACCATTAAAATGTACATTGTTAGGACTAAAGGCAATTTGCTGGGACTTCCACTGTTTCATAAAGAAAGTTTTTGTAATAATCACCATGGATGCTACTCGGTTTCTTCATGCTGGTCTTTGCAGTTTAAAATGTCTTTTGACTTGATCATTTAAATGTGCATAGTTAGGGCTGGCTGCAACATTCAGAAACTCTTGACTGTCTGCAAAATCTGTCAAACTCTGTATTACATACTATAGAACAGTTATATTATTTATTTATAGAAATGTGTTTACAAAGTCTGACTAGGTAGTGTTACCCATTTGCAGTGGAGGCCTTGGAAGAAAAGCTTCAGTAGAGTATTACATTGACATATAGGTTAAATATTACAATGATAGATTTATATATATATATATATATATATATATATATATATATATATATATATATGGGAACACTTCACAATGCCGAAATCCTGAAAGATTGAATTTCATATGTCTGAGACCATATGATCGAACTTTCGGAATCCCAACATTGTGAACAGAGATCTGCATACAGCATGGAATAGGAGATTTCCCTTTTTCTTGCAATAGTGTGATCTAGGAGTTGGAATATTTAAGTAGCAGGGGTGTAGGGGGTGCAGGGGGGATTTGTTTCTGAATTTCAATATTTCGAATCATCGCTCATATGGACTCAATCATATGAAATTCAATGTTTCGGAATTTTGTGATTCTGAAGTGAATTCATACATATATATAGCATACAGTCATATTCAGAGATTACAGAATTCATTTACATACATTTACATTCCTCGCAGTTTAGATTCTGAGCACATTATGCTATTATTTATGCAGAACCAGCTAGAAATTCAGAGAAATAAGTATTTGAAATGGGGTTTTCTGCAGTGTTAGGTGGAATAGGCAAAGGTTAGAGAGAAGCGAGGTTGTGAAAACATGCAAAATAAGGGAAGATGAAATAGGGGAAATGGAAGTGATGTTAGAGATGGAACAGAGGTGCTATAAAAGGAAAACTAGAGTTACTAGGCTATGGATAAATTGGATAAAATGGGAGAAATAGGGTGATAGTCTGTGTGTTACATTTAGAAACTCTCATGTCTTTAAAATATAGCTTTCAGTGGTCTGGGCAAACCTCTACTGAAAGTTTCTGTTTCTTCACTGTGAACTTTGAATAATTCTCACTATAGATTAGATATACAAAGACAAGACACTAAAATAAATTGTTTCAGCTTCATGGTCCTCCTAGAACCACTAACTTCCAGGTCATCATCAAGCAAATAATGATGCTCTGGTAAAAATAAATGACTTACCATATATGTTATATGAATTCTTTGCACTGTTGACATTGTCTTATTTTTTATTTTCTGTTTATATTTGTTTACACTTTGTTGAACAGGTTAGTCACACTAGGCCAATGGTCTCTTTTTAGGGTAAACTCAAGAGGTTATTCATACTGACTAGGGGAAATTTGGCCAAGGCATCAGGTATCTTCCCTTACTTTTTCTGAGCACTAGGTAGTACCAGAGGGCTGTCACTAGTGCTTGGAGAATTCCAAAATGGAGGAGGAAAGGAGACCCCCAAGCTGAGTGTGATGTAATACAGAATACTGAATTATCTCAAACAGATTCTGTAGAAAGGAGACTGTCGTTACAAAGTTGGAGGAAGGAGATCTGGAAGCAGCTGTGTTGATGAAGATGATGCATTAGAGTGAGCAGAATACTAAAAGGGAAGTAAGGTAGAGTACAATGGTGGATCATGTGTTTCCAGATAAATCATGAAAAGAATTATTAGATTACCGAAAGGTACTAACATTTTGTGGCTATGCTTGTCGGGTGGAGTAGCTGTTTTTAAACCCTGCAACAGAGTGATATGAACAGAAAGAAAAGGTTTACATATGTAGAAATGGTAAACAAAGGCAAAAAAAGATGCAGTTAAGCTGAAAGAATATAATGGCTGATGGAAAGACAACAAAATAAGAAGAGAAGACCACTCGTAAGAATTAAAACAAATAATGATGATACTAACAAGTATAAAATTATGGACAGTGTTATTTTACCTTTGGCGTGTAAAGTACAAGACAACAGAGCATTAATACAAATAGGAAAAGAAGACATTTGTGAGGTTACTTTTGAAACTTAGTTTACTTGAAAAAAAGTATGAATGAGGTGGAGAAAAATAGTTCATTGGCATCACAGAATGACCACATTTTTTGGAACATGAGACTGCAGTTAAGAAAGAAAATAAATATGCAATTCAGAACATCAGACATAGAGGAACTTGAGTTAAATACTTTCTTCTGTTTAATTGTAATAAGGTGCATGAAGTTAAAAAATGTACAATGAAAGAAATGTTTTGACAGTGGAGGTGGCTGTATGGGTGATGCTGGGTGTGCCTAAGGAAAATGTAGCATATTTCAAAGTTATAATTGTGAATTTTATACAAGGTGGTGCAAGACTGTGATAAAATAATATATGGTCAGTGAGGGGAACAGAGATGTACCACTAAAAGTTGCAGGCCTAAGTGTCAAAAATGCAATGGTTTTGGATATTTTTGGTTTGACTGTCCTATACTTGAAATAGAAAGAAGAAAATATTTCAGAAGAACGACAACCAGATAATAATGTGACTGAAGATATTGGTGGAGGAAGTATTATGGGAGAGATAACTGGAGGAAAACATATCAAATGTAGAACAGCATGATGGGAATGAGGTAGAAAATATTTTACAATGAGACAGTATTACAGTGCATGATTAAAATAAATATGCAGCATTAAGAAGTGAAGAAGTGGAAGATGGAGAATTTGAGACAGGAGAAGCTCAAGAAGAAATCATTATAAATAAACTGGGGAAGGAAAAAATAAAAGCTATAAATAAGAAAGACACAAGAAAGGAAGGAGATGACTAAGGAATATTAACATTAAATGTGAATAGCATCTGAAATAATGTTAGGGTGTAGAAGTGACTGAATGGTGTAATCAAACTATGTATGGAGGCTATACGTTAGATATGAGAAGGAAGAAAAACAGAAAAGAAAAAGAACTGAGGCAATATGGGGTGGAAACATTACATGGCCGGTAGGGAGTGATGTGAATTCAGGAATTACAATAGGAAAAAGATTTTTTTCTAAAAGAGAAGAGATAACAACAGTGGATGTGATGGTAGTTAAACCTGGAAGATTACTGGTGTGTCATACTGTATAAGGAAAAATGTAAGGGCTAACTGTAGTTTATGCATAAACTAACATGATGGAAAGGGAAAAGATATTTGAGCAACTTAAAAACATTGTCCTGTTAAGTATGTCAGTTATTAAAATGAGAAATTTTAACTGCAATTAGAAAAGGGAGAAGGAAAAACATCATAAGATATCAAAGAAATACCTGAAGTTATAAGACATGGAGAGCTGCAAATAGCAAAAATAGGGATGGATATACAAAAGGGGACCTGTAGAAAAGATGTAAAAGAAATAACATTTGTGGTTGAAATGGCATTATGAGATCGTAGAGCAGTATGGGCAAGAATAGGTGATGACAGACCAGTAATAAAATAAGGGAAATGAATAAAAGATTGGAGAAATTGCTAAACCAGATGAGATGAAAAGGAAATATAAGCATTTATGGGGACAGCATATGAGTGCTTATAGAAAACTACAATATTTTTTAAATAAAGTGAACCAAAGGAATATGAGACTATATACTGAACTTATAAAAGGATATGGAAATGGAAATAAAACAAAGTGATGATAAAACAAAAGAAACAGAAAGACAGCTTTACAAAAACTAAAGAAAAAAGTTTAAATATGTTGTTTATGCAAACATTCTTTTTAAAAGGAAAAATAATAGAAAGTTTCACCTTTTCTGGGAAAACAGATATAAAATAAGATAATGAATAATGAATGCAAGTTTGATGAAAAAGGAAATATTAGACAAAAACAGAAAGAAATAATGGGATGGTAGAAAAGTTTGTTGGCAGAATGTATGAAAAGAAAGTAGTAAAAGAATATGTATGGATTGTAAAAAAATCTGAAAATGCTAAGAATTATCTAGGGGAAAAGAGATTACTATGAGAGAAAAGGAAGAAAAAATAAAACAAGGAAGAAGACAGTTACCACCAGGAATAGACAGAGTAGGAGTTTGTTGAAACTAAAATAATAAGTAAATATATATTGTACTAAGAAGGAAAGAAATGTAGTAGGAGTAAAATTTCAAGAGTATGAAAATGTAACAGAATAATGGGACCTAATGCAAGATTAAATAAAAATGCTATCATGTAGAGAATTTTAATCTATCATTTAACAAAAAAGTCATTACATCTGTACATATTAGAAAGACTAGCATATTTATGGGGTGTAGATATTTACAACTAAAATGGAGAAAAATATGTTAGAAATATATATATACATATATATATATATGTATAGGGTTCAAAGCTGAATCCAGTGAAAAGAAACGTGATCTGCAAAACAAAGAAGGATGTTTATAAGGGGATTCATACAGGTTACAACAAGGTACACACAATATGAAGACCTTGAGGTAAACTTTCTGAATTCACAGAAAGCACTACCACAGTTATTTTGCTTTCTATTCATTCATAAAGGTGTGGTAATATTTACAGATCCCCCCAATTAATCTAAAAAGTCCTAAAGTACACTTAGCATTTATGCAATTTTATGGGAAATAATGAAAGCAAGAGAAACAGAGAGAATGAAAGTTGCAAACGATGGAAAAAATGTTGCATGTAAGATATGAAGAAGTAGGTTGGGAGGGTGGCCTAATGGTTAAGGTGTTTGCCTTACAAACACAAGGTACATGGTTTGAATCTCACAGGGGATAATTGGCTAGGCTTAAAATGGCTCACAAGGGCAGTTAGCCTAGCACTAATCCACGAACCATGAACCATGGAAATATGAAGGAAGGTTAAGAAATAGTAAACAAGAAAAGATGGAGGGAAAATATGAAAGTCAAATAAAATTATGAAGAAGGGTTATCGGATCAAATAAAATTATGGAAGGTGAAATTTAATTGGAAGGGATTACCGTAAGATGTAAAACATGCTATAAAGAATGGAAAGAAACATTTTGAGAATTTTTTATAAAACAGGTGCTTTGTTATGAAAAATGCTGAGTAAGTTATCAGTTAAAAGTAATATGAAATTTAAGGTGTTGGAAGAAAGAAAATGTGATGTTTGCAATGATGACCTAATAACAAAAAATGTTTTTAAACCGCAAAAATGAACTCTTTTGGTGAGGTTTTAAAAATTAACATATTTGGGGAGGATTTAAGAATCTAAAGGATATGATTTTATATGGAAAATATGTGAAAAAAATGTTAAATTGAAAAATATGACAGGGTATTGTTCACAACAATTTGGAAATTATGGTAAAGAAGATGCAAAAGATTGTTGTGAAATAAAAATAGAGATGAAGATGTAGATGAAATGAAATGATGATTATAGAAGAAAGAATGGGGGCAGATAAAGACATTGTAAGGAATAGTTGATGGTGAGTTAAAATGCTTGATTTTTGTATTCTTTCAAATGATAAAAATAAAAATTATTTTTATATACATTATATATTAAGAAAAAATGGAAAGAAATGATATTATGTATGTTATGAATATGAATGCATAAAAAGAAGTATAAATAACGAAAGGTGTAAATAAAACAACCCTACCAGGTTAATTCAAGCACAAAAAGGGAAAATGTCTAGGCTTAAGATGGCCCACAAGTGCAGCTAGTTTAGTACTTACCTATGAAACTATGAAAATTTAAGATTTCCATCTGTTTTTAAGGTCTTTTTATTATCTTTCTTTATATAGTTCATATATCATACAAATCTTAATTTCTTTAAAAAACTAACTTAAAAATTCTCACATTTCCCAAAAGCCTTCTACTGTGTTGCATGAAATAAGAAGACAAGCATTTGTTTCTTCTGTGTCACAACGTCTTATGTTACATACCTCCTTTCTGTGTTTTGCACTTTCAATGAAAAGTTGTTTAAAGAAAGTTTCCAATAATATCACCAATTTCGAAACCTCTTTACACTATCTGTCTCTATAAATATTTTTTTTTCTGCCATCCCCTGCAATGCACCTAATTATACTCATTCTTTATATTGTGATACAATACATTCAATTTTTTCAATGATACCATACCTCTTTAGCATCTCTGACAGACTTATTAAATTGAAGGAAGTTACTTCTAAACCCAAAGAAAATCAAAGATATGTGATTTGTAACACACCAAAAGAAGAAATCTACTTTTCCTACCCCAACTATTCTAAACCACTTTCTTTATATAGCTAGGGCTCTAGTTAGACCAAAATCTAAATTTTCAAATGCACATTCAAAAATCTAAGTCAGAACATATCTAACCCTATTCTCTGCCTGGGAAATCTTTCACTTTCTCTCCATAACTGGAAGAGACGCCATAGGTAAAAGCATCTTAATATGCCCTCACTTCATTACAAACAATAGCTAATAAGATATGCCACTTTATCACCACAGGCCCAAGAAGAAAACATCACTGCCCTGTCCTTAAAAAAGTCACATGGCTCCCTTAAAGGAAAAATATGATTTTCTTCTAGAAGCCCTACATTAAAAATTGTTAAACACATGTTCCTTTGCATACCTTGCAGGCAGATTCATAATAATAAAAAAATATATTTACAAGTGCCAAGAGGGTGAACAATTATAGAAAGTTTGAAGAGGAAATGGTAGTGAATCAGCACAGTAAAATGTTACTGTAATATCTCATGCATAAGTAGTTAATGGAGGGGTCCATGGTGGATCCATAGTTGATATCTTAGAGATGAATGAGACCAAGAAACCTCACCAATAAGTACCACTTGCTATGTCTGGTCAGTAATAAATTGCTAAAGTAGATACTGGTACCCGTGTAGAGATGTTTGCCTTCCAGTGACCAAAGTATGATGGAGGGAGGGTGGCAGTAGGGCTTGTGAATCTGGATCAATCTATACTATAGATTCTGGTCAATTCTGGAGAATGTGAGGCAATGTTTATATTTTGGAGCAATTTTAAAAGACGTTCTCCTCCAAAACATTGAAAGTTCAAAATGTTGAAGGTACAAAAAAATCAAAATTACAAACTGTTGAAAGTGAAATTTGTTCTGTAATCTCAGAATTGGTGTATGTATAATTAGCATGGGGTATGGGGGTGTAGGGAGACTTGTCCATGCATAAAATAGGTTTTAACATTTTGTACTTTATAGAATTTTTTTACCTTTAACATTATATACTTTCAACATTTGGGAGGGGAAACTTAAAAGATATAGATGAGGATGCTGGAGAAAGAGAAAAAAATGGTTCAGACAAAGGAATGAGAAAGTATTCAGAGGATCAGATAACAAGGAGGAGAGAGAAGGCCCAATGGATAGATGGACAACAGTAGCATGGAAAGGAAACATACTCGGTGAGAAAAACAAGCTGCTAGCACATGTAGTTTGTTGGGGACATGGCTAGATGATTTTTTTTATGGAGGGAATTAGCCATGTATTTTTTTTTTCCTCTGTTCCCTGTGACTCCACTTGTATGAATACTATCTCCTGATGCCTGGGAGAGACTGGATAGATTAACATATGTTGCATGGACTGATCATTTTTGTGGAGATTGCCAATGATCATCAGCACTGAAGATTTCTGTTGGAAGTTGTGGACAGTACACTGCTGCAGGTATAAAGAAGAAAGAATTTAATGTATATGGTGCACTGGCTAGGTAACTATTCACCAGCTGAAGGTAAAGGTAAATGTAATAGAATTTTGGGACAAAATTAATACTTCCATTGGACAATGTTGCTATGTGTCCTTTTGACAATGTTGCATTTTGCAGTAATATGACTGAGTGCAGAAGGAGATGAGCATCACATTGGTCTGAGGTCTCCAGAAAGCAGACAATACATATGATGTAACACGTACTTAACACATACTTTTTTGAAGTAAGTAAGGGAGAATCGCTGCATGAGATGTCAAGGAACAAAGGAAGATCTCGGGGCTTTCTTGTTCTTCAGATGAAAGTATTTTCTTCTCTTTGGATAGCTATCCTGCTTAAAAAGACATAGGCTTCTTGTTAAAGATATGTGCTGAATCTAGCGCCGGAATTACAAAAGGTATCAAACCAGTTTCTACCTATAGGTCCAAAGCATTTGCCAGTGCAGCAATGCTTGGAATGCTAACTCATTGGATAATGTATGACATCAAGAATTTCAAATTAATCAGACATTCAAAAGAGCAGCTAATGTTTTAGAAAATGAGGAGTTATTTAGGAATAATGACAGCTTGGCTAACATAAATGCTAACATTATACATAATAATGAAAAAAGGCAAGCAGAAGGAGGAATTGAAGTCTTTAATCCTTGCCCTGTGGAACCCAATGATGTAGACACAGCTATAAATCTTATATTCAGTCAGTCTTTAGTTAAAAATTGAAGCTGCTACAATAATGAAATAAAGAAATCCTCTAAAGTTGTTTTCAACTCATTATCTTAAAAAAATGCAATCCATTTGTAGTAAATTAGTCAAATTGGAAGTTGCTGCAAATAATTTCACTGTGATGCAGCAATTAATCAATGAAATTAAGGAAATAGTCATTTCAAGCTGCTCAGTTAACTGAAATGCAGGATAAAGTTGCATCAAATGAGCATAATATTGGATTATTAAAAGAAAAAAAATGAAAACACAAAGAAAGGGAAGGTTTCACTATATAACAAGTTAATTTGTTTTGAGACCAGAAAGTGTAGAAAGAATTTAAAAAGTCTTGGCATGCCAGAGAAATAGACTAAAAAGATAGGACTAGATATAGTTTTGCAATTTATTTTTCATACATTCTTAGATTACATTGGCATTTCAGCAAATTAGCTTGATTGATTTCAACAGACAGCATCGTTCAGTAATTTGATAGTGACCAAAGAATTTCACAGGTCTATCTTTGTAAAGTTTGTGAAAAACTGTGATAAAGAAAAAATTCTTGCAGCTGCCTTAAGGAAAATGAGAATTCAGTTTGATGGTGTATAAGTATCCATTAATAATTACTTAACTTTTGAGGCAGTAAGATAATGGAGAACTTTTCTGTTAAAAAACATTAGTTGTAGCAGGAACAAGTGAACATGCCCTTTATATATCCAGCAAAGTTGAAAGCAATATGGAATTCAGTTCCTCTAACTTTTGCTAAAGAAGCTGACGGAGCTTCACAGGGTCTAAATGTAAGATATAAAAACAGTAGTATCTGCTTTGTAGAAATGAAGAAATGGTTTTGGTCATTCAACAAGTAAAATATGATACTTATAAAGAAAATTGGAAAAGTAGGCTTCTGAGCAGTTTTGTTTTATTCATCCGTGGAAAGATACAGATTTCTTAAACTTCTGTTTGGTAGTTGATCACTGTTGAAGTGTTTCAGAGAGTTGTTGTGGAAGTGATGGATGAGCTTCAAGGGGTTTACACTATTACTGCTGATATACTACTATAGTGTCAGTTGAACAAGAATATGATAAGAAATGGAATTAGATATTATATTGACGGAAACTATACACTCCCGAGCTGAACAGATGTATAATATCAAGGAGTCATTTTGAATTGAAAAGGCTTAAAAAACAGATAATTTGAAATTCAGAGTACTAGTTGAGATTCTTCCTTCAGAGTGCAAACAAACACTTTTTGAAGTTCTGACTATGTCAAAAATAAGTAACTGAAATAGGATGCAGAATGATACTGGAGTACAGAACAAAGAAACAGATTTGTGTTGCTTAACCACTAACAGAAGTATGCAAAGTGAAATATTTTGATATGATTAAACTGATCATCTTACAAACAGGTATAAGCTAAAATTAAACTGTTGCTGTGATTCTGCAAGAATTTAAAAAAAATGTTCATATGGGTCCAGAAGATTTCTGACACTCAAGAAAGGTTCAGTCAGACAAAACAAGAGATGCTAGCCACAGCATGTGGTTGTAAAACATTCCAGGAATATATTAATGGGAAATGAGTGTTGTTAAAAAGTTCATACTCTGATATTACAATTTATATTTAAAAAGTCGCTCCATAAACCCTCTCAGTAGCTCAACAGGTAGCGCACTCAATTTTGACACAGAAAGTTGTGGGGCTTATTCCAACATCAGCTACTTGGATTATTTTTTCAATACTAACACTGCAGTGGAGTATAAAGGGGTGCTGCACTCTTGAGAGTGCCAACATTTGGATGAGATGTTAAACCGAGGCTCCCTCTGCCTGAGTTGGTGGTATCTCAGGTAGATGTAAAAAGATTCCATAACATTTATAAAAAATAGTAGGGTTGTTTTATCCTGTTTGGTTAGAGATGGGCCTTACTTATCCCGTGGTAGATAAGTGTGTAGTACCCCTAAGGAGAATAACTGGGATTATACCATAGATAATTTGAGGAGAGCCATGCATAAAATAAATCATTTAGGAGCTGTCTTTGTTCATTAATAGTATACATTATTTTGTTTTGTATGGTTGGGGAGTTTGTTTCAAAGCAGTGGTATCCTCTGTGAGGTATACCTGCCCCTCCAAACTGTTCTGTTGATGTTACAGAATATATTAGATCTCTAGACTGAGCATTTCTGATGCCATATGAGTTGCTCATGTGCAGCAAATCCATCAATATTGGGTTGGAGGATGCCTTATTTACCAGACACAGGTCACCTGCTAGCAGTCTGTAGGATACAGACTATAATAACAGGGCTTTGAGTTGGTTCATGTATGACATGTTGTTTAGACCTTGTATCCTTTTAGTAAGGTATCTCTTGGGCATTCCAGTTGTAGTATGTGCCTGGACAGATACATGCCAAAGGAGACATTATATTCAAGGACTGGTTTAATGAGGACTGAGTAAGATGGGCTATGACATCCATAGATCTAGACAAAATCCCTTTGTTTATAAGCTGTGCAATGTAGAAGGACTTTCTAACAGCAATAGACACATGTTGGTCAAGGTCACTCTCCACATAATTTCCCAAACCCTGAACAGCTAGGTCAACATTTAAGGGTATATTGTTAGTGCGGTAGTTCCCTAAGGTTGATGAATTACCAAAGGATACAATAATGCTTTTTTAGCATTTAGTTTCAGTCCATTATTTTGGCACCATTTATTTATTTTGGACAAGCCTTCCTGCAGGATGGTTAAATCATTTGGGGATTCAACAATTGTTCCTAGCTTGCAGTCATCTGCAGACTGAGTCAGCAAGAGACCTTTGGTATTGGCCTTTACTTCAGAAAAGAAGATGCCCAACAGGATAGATCCCAGTCCCAGTGACTCCACTAGTGACTGGTCTCTTTGTGGAGGCAATGTCACCTATTTTGTTTTCCTCTGTTCTATCTGTGCGCCAGTTGACAATCCAGTTTATTATGCTTTTCTTTTATGCCTGAATGGAGAATTGTGATAAAAGCTTTGGCCAAACTGAGGTATGTGATATGTACCTTTTTGTCTTACTCTATTGCTTTGATGACCTTTTCAAAAAAATCCATTAGATTCAGTAAGTATGATGAATCCAAACTGTGACAGATCCAATGTTTGAAGGTTCCCTATCACCCTTATTGATTAGTTCCATTAAAATTCTTTCCATGTCTTTGCAAATAAGACTGATCAGACTTATGTGTCTACAATTGCTTGGCTCTGTGGAAAGTCCCCCATATACAGGGGAATGACTGTAGCTGTTCTCTATTTGCTTGGTACAAAACTTGCATGGAGGCTGAGACTGAACAGTGTTGTTAGGGGGTGTGGCTAAATAATGCTTCATGCTGTTTAAGATGCATCCAAGTATATTGTTAGGACCCATTGATGCAATATTTGTGGCTTTTGATAGCACTTTTAGGACTTGGTCTATTGTGATATTAGGGACAGATGGATGTGAGATAAGGATAAAGTTAGAGCTAAATTTACCAGCTGGTAGGTTTGCCATATCTTCAGCCTCAGTGTAGGTAACATCATTCACAATCAGCTCAGTGCATTGCTGCATTGTGCTTTTGAGATTACAAACATAATTCAAAAAAATTCCTTGTGATTGTCGTTGACTTGGGTAGCTATTTTAGCCTCAAGCATGGCTTTGGTGGATTTTATTAAGCTCCTGAGCTGGGTTTTTTTCACTTACAAGGGTTCTAACATTCTGGGAATTACTCTTCTTACTTTTGGTCAAAATTATTTTCCTTTTCTTATAAAGCTTGTTGATAGTATGGTTCCACCATGCGGGTTTGTTTCTTGGGTTTGCCCTGCACTTGTATCTGCAGGTTACAGCTGCATCTATGCAGCTGCTTACATGCTGATATAATGTGGTGGTGTATGTTTCTGAGTTTTCAGTGAAGTTAACTGGGTTTGGAGGGGATACGAAGCTTGCCAATTTGCCATGTAGGAATAGTTAGTTTGTCATAAAGAAATTTCTAAAAGTACCTAGGGTGGAAAGGATCTCTTGTTTCTGTTTTATTTTGAAGGAGACTATGTTATGGTCAGACCTAACAAGTGATGAAGACATGCAAGGGATGGTGCATGATGCTCTCATATTAGTAAGGAGAAAATCTAAGATGTTATTCCTCCTAGTAGACATTTGTATTGACAAAATGCTGGGTGGCGCAGTGGTGCAGCGGTTAATGTTGTTGCCTCACAGGAAGAGGTTCTCCGGTTCGATTCTTGGCTGGGGTGGCTTCTGATTCCAAAGACATGCATCTGGCTGAAAACAGGCTCGGTCAACAAATGTTAAATAAATAAATAAATAAAAACAAAATCCAGGAATCTGTGTGCTGGTGGACTGGTGGTGTATATTATATCTTGTGACATGTGGAAGAGAAGATGCAATGAAGTGCTATACGAAAACAAATGTAATGATTAAAAGTATTACTAAAACAACATACTGATTTTGGCAAAAAAGTGGAGGTTAAGAAATACATAACAGATAAACTAAAATTTATCTATAAACATGTTTTATAAATGAAGTAGTCATAGCATTGTGATGCGTGATATGGGGTCTTGTACATCCATCTAAGCAACAAGCAGATCTGCAAATTTAATCTCATTTTTAATGTCTCAAATGAAGAACAGCACCTCAGGAGTATAGTGTCAGAGCACGTGTGTCAGAATGAAGTCCAGATCATTTTGATCTTTCCTGCATTAAGGGTGAGTATATTACTTTTTGAGGCACTAATACTGGCTATTAATCTCCTCTGTTTTATAGTCTTTCTCTGTAGAGGTGAATAGGTCTTACAGTGACCTGGACTAAATGTATATGTCATCCTTATCCAATTATAGCTGTGTGGTGACTTGTCTTTAATCTGAAAACTGCCTGCTGACAATTGTTTACAGAACAGCACCAATGAAAGTAAGCATACAGTCTTTGATTTTATGAGTTATTAGTTCAATAGATTCACTCATTTCAAATATCTAGGAACTTGATTTTAATTCTTCCTACACATTACAATCATGTGACTTAAAGCATTTCCACACAGCTCTCCAGAAGCAATGTTGGTGTTAGAAAAAATATTCTTATATTCAGAATGGAACGTTTCTTGCCATCTTTTACCCTTGGTCATACTGTAAGCACTGGAAAACTACAAATCCTGTTAGATTAAATCTGCCATTGATGTAGTTCAATGGAGCTGATTTGTACTCTCCTCAGCATAACAATTTGCCTTTTATAGAACCCATTGCCTCATTTCTGAGCCCCATAACTGAAAAACTTCTTTTGATGGAGCTATGCCTAAAACTTACATTTAAAGGTCTTGTGAGTGCCAGTATGTCTTAAATCTCAGTCGCCTATGATGTGGTCCTCTGATTCATCTGCTGTCTGTGCTAGAGCAGTCTTAAAGGTTGCTCTGAACTGTGGAATGCCTTACCACCCTTACTTGGAATATAAGAGATACTACTCAGAATTCAAAGGTTAATATTGCGTCTCTTATTCTGCCTTACCAAATGGAAATGTGACCAGGTGTGAGTGTCAAACCTATATAGTAAATGTACTCCTTCTTCTCCAGCCACCTCCTTCCACCCACACACATTCTTTTCACCTGTGTTACTTGGTTAGAACTCTTTGCCTAGTTTAGATGTTAGTTCTTGATTGGAGCATCAGCCTTTGCATCTTTATTTTCATTCCTCCAAAGCACTATGCTAATCAATACTACTGTAAACCCATAAACTTTTGATTAATTTCCCTCTCAACACTCAATCACAATGAGGAATTTATAGCACGTTGCTTTATTATTATTATTATTATTATTGTTATTATTATTATTATTGTTATTATTATTATTGTTATTATTATTATTGTTATTATTATTACAGTCCCATGCTCACGTTATCCTGGCATCTTCCCAGTCATAGCTCATTTAATTGTACTGACTCCTAAGTGTCTTAATAATGTACTGTTGCTATGCATACCTCACCATACGACCCAGGAGATGCCTTCCTATTCATTAAATATCTTTCTGTACTACCAAATATCAATTTAATTCTAGAAGTCTTCTATTTTATCTACCCTCTTATCTCAAATAGCTAATGCTGCAGAATCACTTCAGTAGGATCCATTATTATTATTTTACCATGTACAAAGCCTTTTATATTTGATTTATTCTGTTATACAATGTACCTTTATAAAATACAGATTTCACTTTCACATTTCACATGACTTCCTTTTTTGAGACAGTAGTCTATTGACCAATTAACAAAAAACACTCTAAATAACACAAAGGAACTGGTACAAATTAAAATTAGTGTAGTTTCTTTTAATATCCGCTTTCGTAACATGTTCTGAAGAAGTGTTAGGAAAGGGGAGGTTAATAGAAACTATGCTAATTTTAACTTGTACCAGTTCCTTTTTATTATTTAGAGTGTTTTTTTTTACTTTTGCCTCAGCTATAGGCTTTCATTTGTCTATTGTCTCTTGACCAGATGTAGCAGACGTCTGGTTGGTTGTTATGGTTATTTCATCATGATACTGATCACACTCCTTTAACATCAGACATTCTGGATTAATGAGACATTAGGGGGAATTCAATAAAGCCTACATGGATTAATTTTCCGTGTAGGCATAGTGGCATGGAGCTTACATGGAAGTAAGCAGCCATGCAATTCAGTAAACAGAGCTCAGGGGCGTGCATGAACATGCTAACACAGAGGTGTCCGTGGCATGCAAATCACCTCATAAGCAGGTGAACTGCATGCAAATGAGGGTGTAGAGCAGTCCAGCAAGCAGACAGGCAGTCGTGCAGATCCTGTGTTGGTGCCAGAAGTGTACAGAGAAAATTTCTGTGTACATGAAATGAAAAACTGAATAGGGGCTGTAAAAGCCCTGAGAAGGTCAGAAATAACAAAGTAGACACAGAAATGTGCAAAACTATGCCATGTGTGTCCAAACTGTAATGAGAAAATATTTAAAATATTTTTTAATAGCCATATCTTGTTTGTGCAGTGTGCAGCAGTGTGCAAACAAGCCATTATGGAAAAAAATATTTGAAAGGTTAAAAAGGAAAAAAATGAAATATGTGACAATAATGTATTATAGGGCCTGTCATGGAGTATGAAGAATGGTAGATGTCTTTGGTTGCTAAGGAGGCAGGGTCTGGAATAGTGTAGTATCCAGGTTGTGTGCACGGATCTGTATGCAAATGAGCAAGGGTTACTGAATAGCAAAAATGGATATCCGTGCCTGAAGATGAAACCCATGTAGCCCCAGAACCATGTTGGTGTCCACAGAAGAGGTAGCTTACATGAAAAGGGGTGAATCTTAATATATTTAAGCACATTGGAGCTCAGTGGTACCTGTTTGCATGCTGCTGAGCTGAGCAGGGGTGTGTGTCCATTACCTGCTAAGCTTTGTTAACCTTGGAGCCCATGTTTAAGCTGGTTTGGGCTATGCTCAGCATGCCCATGCATGGGTGTGTGTCTATTGACTGTTGAGCATTGTTTATACCTCCGGCATGAGTTTGTGAGCTGTGCCGCAGTGCTTAGCAAGGAAGGCTGTCAAAAAAAGGAAAAAAAAGAAATTGGCTGAGAAAGCCAATCATACATAAATTACTGATGACCCCTGTCCCACCTACACTAGGCCATTCTAGCCCCTCAATGATGTACTTGGCAGGTGGAATGCATCATAGTTAGCCAATAACACAGGCTGCATTTGCAGTATAGCACTATAAAGTATGCATACACCCTACAATCTGATCCCCCCTCATACTCTGCACCATTGGAGTACAGGCTTGAGAATTTTAACTGAGAGAAAGCTAGGGGCTGCTGCAGCTCTGCTACATCTGTATGTGCTAGATGCTGAGGTCAGTGCTGATGCTGCTGCTATCAACAGGCCTAGACTGAGAAGGAGAAGAGTGTTCAGGCCCAGGATAACCTTCCAGGAGCTACATGAGCTGGAGATTGTAGAGCTCTACATGGTGGACAGGGACACACTACAAAAACTCACCGAATTCTGCTTCCCTCAACTCAGACCCAGAGTCAACAGAGGGGAACCTATCCCAGTAGAAACAAAGGTATGTGTAGCTCTTAGGATACTAGCTACAAGTACTTTTCAAAGACCAACTGGGGACATGATGGACATCTCACAAGCATCAGCATCCAGGGTACTCCACCATTTCCTTGATGCCATTCAAACACATGCCAGTGAGCACATTTATTTATCCCGCACCCCTGAGGAGAGGGCCAGCAGTATGCATCTCTTCCACCATGTAGCACACTACCCTGAGTTACTGGGTGCCATAGACTGCACTCATGTCCACATCAAAGCACCGCCTGGTAGTCTACGTCAACCACAAGGTGTATCACTCCATCAACTGCCAGGTCATGTGCAATACCCTGGGCATTATCATGAATGTGTGTGCTGGCAGCCCTGGCAGTTATCACAAATCCCATATCTGGCACGCATCACAGATGTACCAGATGTTTGCCAGGGGGAACATCCTGTATGGCCATCTAATGGGGGATGCTGGCTACACACTGGAATTGTGTATGATGACACCCATCAGAAATGCACACACACCTACCAAAGAATGCCATAATGAGGCATGCGCACAAACTAGGAACATCATAGAGCATATGTTTGGGTTGCTGATGTCATGGTTCCGGTACCTTGATATATCTGGTGGAGCTTTTCAGTACTCTCCAGCCACATGTGCTCAGATGTTCACAGTATGTGCCATGCTACACAATATGATCCTGCAGAAACAGATGTAGCAGGATCATAACAGGGAAGGAACACACAGCCCCCCACCAGTGTATAGGTCTTCACAACCACATCCACAGGGGGATTTGGAGGAGGAACCCCATGAGGCTGTCCCATTAGGCAGATGTAGGCATTCCCAGTATGCCTTGGCCTTGGCCAAGAGGTGATGCATAGCACATGCACAGACAACCTAGGGTTCTTGGGACTGACACCTTACTCTGATTCCCATACATAGTAAAAAGGATGCCAGCCACACCACACAGCCTGTACTTAACCATGTATTGGCTGTGTACTGAGTGCATTAGACAGAGTCAGCCCTGAAACATAGGTCTCTCAACCACTGCATTCACAAGGTAAGTCACTCTGCTATACAACAAATATATGGGGTACTCGACTATGGTAGCACATGTATGGACCTGCTTGCATATATGCAAGGGAATAGAGTGGGCCGCTGGGCAACTTGCAGACATCTAATGGTCACCTGGGTCAACAGGTACTTTGTCCAATACTGAGTGCCTCATAATATTCATTAGGCCACATGGCTGCAAACCCCACTGCATTATGCAAGGGAAATGCCAAACAGTGGGGTCATAGGACAGACGCAAGACTGCCAATGCCAAAGTCCCCTACCCCCAATACATCTGTGTTCCCATACAACTGCAGTACCAGAGTATGTTTGCATGGATATATCAGCAGACCACACATTTCCAGGGCTGTGACATACAACCTGCCCACATAATTTACCACAAAATGCAGGGGTCAGTGTATGTCTGTATGCTGTTGATAGTGTCAGGAATTACATATACACCTTTCTCTGGTGGCTGGTGTGGCTCCCTGGGCTAAGGACATTAGCATGGGTGATGGGGTTGATGGTTTGAAGCTGGCAGCATCTACAACTTTTGCATGTGACGTACTCATATGGTAGGAGTCCCAGAGACTGTCTTAACCTCGCAATCTGTAACTGCAAGACAGCTGGACAAAGCCTAAGTAAATGGGGAGACAGAGGGCCAAACATACAGACAAACATTATACACGGTCTGAGTAACCTAGAAGTTGGCTAGCATAACAGCAGGTTGCACCAGGTCAGATTAGCTGCAGGATGTAAAGGCCATTACTTAAATGTCTCAGTAGTTACAACAGTTCAGTGCCTGCATTTTACAGTATAGTACCAAACAACCACAACTGTATGATGAACAGAGCAGACATATTGGACAATAGGCCAGACATTCTGCAAAAACATGTACAGAGAGATGTATACAAACTGTCACCCTGTATGTGGTGTTACAGCATGTACCACTGCATACCAAACCTCTCAACCTCTTACAGCAACAAATATGGCCACAGCCATGAATATAAGTGGGACAAAGGGCCACAAATAGAGGCAAATGGTAAAAATTGCACTTGCAAACATGAAGAACTGATAGACTAACAGGTCTTTTATTACCATGAATCTCCTGAAATGTCTGTAGTGTGAATCCCAAATGTCTACCATTATTTCCTAACATCACTCTTTAATGATTTACTGCTAATGTGGCAGAAAACCACAATGTTATGTAACACTGGCCAAAGATCTGAGGCAAATACCTGGACATTCTGTGCAAATCTGTACAGTTGATAGGTATGAGTCACATAATACTTTCAGCAAACAGCCAGCGAATGCCTTGGACAAAGTATCAGGGAGGCGCTGGAGTGTGGAAACAGGTGCAGCAGCTAATGGTCTGCAGCACACAAAATCCCAGACTGGAGTACAGATAGGTCTGGCCTGGAGTCACCTTGTAAGTTCTAACAGTTACACTGGGCATGGTCCTACACTAAGCTAACTTGAGTTTATGTCTCTTGCGTCTTCCACCCAAAGAACAGCTATGTGGAAATATGTCTATGCATACAAACAGCTATGTATGTCTTCCTCTATCCCCCTCACACATGATTACTCTGTCTATCAGTATGTGGCACACACACACACACACACACACACACATATATATATATATATATATATATATATATATGTTAACAAGATATATATATATATATATATATATATATATATATATATGTTAACAAGATATATATATATATATATATATATATATATATATATATATATATATATATATATATATATATAGCTAAATAATGTGTGTACTGACATAGACCCTCCACACAAATCTAGATAACACATTTACATACACACAGCAACAGTTAAGATGACAGCCCTGTTACACACACACACACACACACACACACACACACACACACACACACACACACACACACACACACACACACACACACACACACACATATATGTGTGTGTGTGTGTGTGTGTGTGTGTGTGTGTGTGTGAATGTAGGAATGTGCCCACTTATACCCAGAATGCTGTGCTGGGGAATCTGCACCTACACATCACAACAGTTATCTGATGGTAACAGACCAATGCTTCAAAAGGACTGACTCCATACACTCTTAAAACCCTGTGTATGTGGCATGTCACCCTGTAGACAGAAAATGATGAACAAGTGGTGTAATATGCATGTCTTGGACAGGCCATATTGTCCATGGCCAATTGTCCACCTTCCAAACTGCAACCAGCCAGACATTGCCATACTGGGAACTGTACACACATAGCAGGGGTATTAACAGGTATCCAACAAAAATCAAATGGCCAGCACACAATTGATGTGTATAAAATACTAAGACTTTAATTATTCATGAATAAATTAGGCAAAAACAACAGACCGGTTTCGGCTGAAACAGACAATAACCTTCATCAGTGTGAATCTTAAACCACATAATTACAACTGCCCTATTTATGCATGAAGTAAACCAACACAAAACCTGCTGATTGATTATCTGTAGCTGTTCATTTAGCCCAGGTGGAAGACAAGCTTTAGCATAGTGACAGTGGGTTTTCATCTTTGAATTTAGGGCATTGTTTTTTTTTACTTTTTCACATATCGGTATATATATATATATATATATATATATATATATATATATATATATATATATCAGATATCATACCGTATCAGTGTATGTTGGTATGTTTCTTCTGGCTTTATACTTATGGCCATATATTGAATGATTTATTGTGCATTTTTCTCATCTCAGAACATCAACAATTGTGGTATACAGCTTTTGGTGACCATTTCTCAATATAGTAGGTGCTTATTTTGTAGTAGATATATGGTAGATTGCCACGCATGATTTTTTTTGTGTAGGGCTGGACATCAAGAATTTTTTATTTATATTTAGGTATCAAACCAGTTTTATACAGGGGAATGTAGCATCGAGTGTATTTGAAATATATTTGAGGTGTGATACATTAGTAGGCTCATGCATTTGTGATGTGGCAAGGGCTAAGATTGTTCCGCCATCTATTGGTTGGTAATAATTTACTTGTTGAGAATTTATGGTATTGATAAAGGGTTGAACTTAGCATTGCCTGATTGGGGTTGTGGCTGAACCTATGAATATATTGGCGAACAAAAATATTTTTTCTCTATATTTCTGACACACATTGCTTATTATTGCTCCCCTTGATTTGAATTAGGCATTTTTAGGGACTTCAACTGTCCGACCACACACAAAAAAATCATTATCACTATTACTAGTAATTTATAACGACTTTTTTACTCTTTTATGAGTAATAAGTGCATTAGCACATATATTGGACACTGGTCATGTTGATTTATATCTTAGTATGTTGATCTATCATGTTTATATCATGGGCCTGATGTTTTCTCCTAATATTTTGTTGTTGGAATATTGTTAGATCTTATCTACACATTCTTGTGTTATACTCTTATTGGGCAGGACAGTATTATTAGAACAGCGACCCAGTTATAATAATTAAGTTTGTATACGATGTTTGAATATCTCTAGGGTGTGACATTCATATCCATATTGTGAAGTTTATACTACACAATTTATTATTACTCATTAGTAATTTAGGATATATAACATTTTTTCCACCCAGCTAATATGGATCTGCACCAAATTCTACAAGGATTATCAGCAAACAGGGCCAATTTAGGGGTGTTTGGTTTTGGACCCAAGAGTAGCACAGATGGTGAAGTGGACCTGCAGGAGCCTGATGGTATATGTAATGCCACTTTTCAAAAATTAACTAAAAGTATGAGATCACTTAAGACCAATGTGTGGCATCTCAGACTCTTTAAGGCCTATCAAGCTAAAGGTATTTCACCTTGAGGCCTTAGGGTGCGCATCCAGCCACTGGTTGTGAACATAGATGAGGAATTAGCTGAACAATGGGCTTGTGCCCAACAGAAAGCCTCTTTGATCGTTGAATTGATTTATGTATATCTGAGGTGGCTAGCATTTGTGATGAAACTAGAAAATTTGAGGGTCAACTTTGCTATATTGCTTGCCTAAACCAGCTTAGCCAGAAATTATTGACTTTAGAACAACAATTGAGAGACAAGAAAATGCATAAATTCCAAAGGGACATGGGAGACTATCAAAGGGGCAAACCCTTTGGAATCAATAAAAATGTTAAATTTGATAATCTTGACAAGAAGTCATTCAAGCGCAAAAGCGCCATGGCTGGCTGAGGTAGAGTATGCAGATCACCAAGAAGTGGCCTACTCTGACGTGCTGTGGTTATGCAGGTAAACCAATACATATACATGAGTTATGAACAAAACCATCGTTAGTAATAACAGCATGCTAGAACATTGCAAATAACCTCATGACAGTTCAATGCATATTATGTGAAACAAAACAATATATAACAGAACAGTCAGTACAATAACAGCATGCCAGTAACAGTTACAGCATAAGGCCAACAGAATAGGTAATGCAACAAGATATGTTAATATGCAACCATAGTAATACATAACATTAATAAAACACATGCCCCAACATAATGTTTATGGAACAACATATGTTAATAGTAAACCATAAACAATATATAACAATAATAAATATATGAAGATAAGGTGTAGGGAGAGAGAGAAATACAATCCATTAATACCATCATGGGCTATGTCATTGACGACAGTAATGCTATCTACTCTGCAGGTCTGTCCTTTCTTTATGTGTAAATGTGCCCTATAGCTGCTGTAGTACATACATACCTCTCAAGCTATCCACATGGGACACTATGGGCCAAGCAGTAATACCTGCAGGTACACAGATACAAAGAATACTTGCACATTAGGTGGACCTATATAACTACCATGGTGTACTGTGGGCTGATGCACTGTTACTTTGCTATTGACATATAACCATGTTGATGATACATCTATGACAGAGGGATTGTGACAGCATGACACTTGAGAGACTTGCATGAGTACAGTAAAGAGAGTACACAACTGTCATGCCTTGCTTGGCAGGCATGGGGATAAAAACCAATAGCAGTGACTGCAGGGGACATGTGCATTACATGTATTAACTGACAGCAGCAAATTTTCTAAGACACACCAAGTATACAGTCATACCAAGAGTACGCATTTTATTAATTTCTTTCATTTTATTATATGTTACTATTATTTCAGGTATTTCCTTTATTTTATGCATTAATAGGACATCGGTGGTAATGATTTCAACAGTCTGTGACATCTGAAAAAAACGCTTATTTACACAATAGTATGAGCTATCTCACCCATGTACCTGCAGTTCCTGTGGAGAGAATGATATCTGTAATCAGTAGGTGACTGCTACCAAAATATTTCTGGCAGTCATGGGGACTGAACCCAATAGCAGTTCTTGCAAGGGGCATGTGCATCACATGCAGTAACTGACTGCAGCAACCTTTCCAAGTCACAGCAGGCATATAGCTATAAATACCAAGAGTACACATTTTTTTATTTATTTGTTTTATTTTATTATATTTTATTATTACTTCATGTATTTCCTTTATTTTCTGCATTAATAGCACATTGGTGGTAATGATTTCAACAGTGTGTGACATCTGAAAAAGACAGTTATTTACACAATAATATGAGCTATCTCACCCATTTACCTGCAGTTCATGTGGAGATGATATCTGTAATCAATAAGTGATTGCTACCATAATATTTCTGGCAGGCATGGGGATAGAACCCAATAACAGTGACTGCAGGGGACATGTGTATTACATGTATTAATTGACAGCAGCAGATTTTCCAAGCACACCAGGCATACAGCCATACCAAGAGTACACATTTTATTTATTTATTTATTTTTTTATTATATGTTACTATTATTTCAGATGTTTCCTTTATTTTATACATTAATAGGACATTGGTGGTAATGATTTCAACAGTCTGTGACATCTGAAAAAAAAACACTTATTTACACAATAATAAGAGCTAGCTCACCATTTTACCTGCAGTTACTGTAGAGAGAATGATATCTGTAATCAATAAGTAACTGCTACTGTAATATTTCTGACAGGCATGGAGATAGAACCCAATAGCATTGCCTGCAGGGGACATGTGTGTTGCATGTAGTAAATGACTGCAGCAAACTTTCCATGACCCACCAGGCATACAGCCATACTAAGAGTACACATTTTATTTCTTTTATGTTAATATATTCTATTATTACTGTACATATTTCCTTTATTTTATGCATTAATAGGGCATTCATGGTAATGATTTTAACAGTCTGTGAAATCTGACTAAACAGTTATTTACACATAATATATGCTACCTCTCCCATGTAGCAGTAGTCCTGTGGAGAGAATATCTGTCATCATAACATAAATAAATCTGAATCAGTACTATTTATTAGTACATGGCAGGGGATTTGAACCCTGGTCTTTGTGTGTAAAAATGTACTTCACACACAGCATTTAACAAACTGAGCTACTGAATCACAGCTGCAGTCTGACCGACTAATATTTTCCTAGAGCTTATCTGGAAACAAAATATGACCTGGTAGTAGTACTACAGTGTTATAGCACACTTCAATGGCAGTTGAACACACATGCATATAATGCAATCATGACAGAGATACTATTGTAACTGGATTGAAATATCAGCTCTAATTCCTTAAGTATTGCACAACAGTTTATTACAGATACCTTCATGCAGTTACTGGAACAGTTTTGAGTTTTTCTTGCAAAACAGTTGGCATTATGCAGCTGCAATTCCACAGTTATTGCACTACACATGTTTTGCACATTACTGGTTCATTCTCTACTCTTTTTTCTGTCTTATTTGACTATAGATAGCATACTACAGCTGCACTGACCGCACTCATGACACAATCTGGCCAGGTTCCCTGCGTGCGCCTCGAAGGTGCAAGCTCTCACCTCTGCAGCTGTTGGGAGAGAAGCACACAATTATGCATATCAGTTTAGCAGACATTCAAGATTAAATATTGGTGAAACACAGGTAAACATACTTTCACACATGTGGAACATTGCCTGCCCAGAATTCCTGCCCCCAATCATCCAAAATAGCCCCATTTCTTCTTTTCAGGTCATAATGGTGGTGATGACACTGCTCACCTGTGTGGAGGATACCATTTACACTGGTGAGGTTCCTTGGCAGATGGTCCTAGGCCTCCACTTTGTACTCTGCACCCCAGTAACCTGCCTGCATGAGCCGGTCATCATGGTTTTTCACTAGGAGTTGGGAAAATTGGGCACACAAAAATGTGGGGCCTGCAACCAATGTAGTTACATAATAGAAAAGGAGTGTTATTATTTAGCTGCTAGAAAGACATGTTTATACCCCTATGACAGATACACTTGTACTACCAAAGGAGAAGTATATCTGGGGGTCTGTCTGTCCTGTGACAGTTTTTATATAGGGAAGACAGAGAGAATGCTCAAAAGATGCATTTATGAGCACCTCAATGACATCGAAAGAAAAAGGGAGACAAATGCATTTTATAAACATTTTTTAAATTGCCCTAACATGCAGCTAAAATTTCTGGTAATTGAACAAGTCAAGCAGGATGCCAGGGGTGGGGATTGGGAATCTCACCTAGAAAATCGCGAACTAATTTGGCAGATTAAGTTAAATGCCACCCACCATCCTGGCCTTAATGATAGTATTAGCTTGAAGAGTGTATTAAAAATAAATAGAGATAAATTACATTAACTATATTGGCTGAAGACATCCACAGACTTAATATATGGTTCTCCTCTTCCATCATTATTACCTCTCACCTTACAGAGATTTGGCTTTACCTCTCTTTTACAAATAGACACTGCCTATATTCTAAGCTTTGTTTTCCTGACACTTGTTATAGAAGTTCTAATTATATAGAAAGGAAGAGCTATAGAGAGCTTGTTTAAACAAGCTAAGAATATTTAAACAATGTTTGGTTTCTGACTTCTTTCACAATGTAAAATACTTTTTAATATATAAAAATGAACACAAAACATTTTTATTTTGTGTATATATTTTTAAGAAGAATTTTTATGATACTACTGAGAGCATATACATGTTTCTACTGGGTAGATTTTAGAATATTTATGTCAGTATATATTTATGTCAATTTTGGAATTAGTATTTTTTTAAGAATCATTCAGACTTTTAAACTGCATTTTTTAACAAGCAGAAGTTTTGTTAATTAATGTAAGTAGCAAGTGCTGCAAATATCACATGACTAAACACTTTTAGTATATAAAGGACAGAAAGCATTCATTTAATTCAACTTGACAAAGCCTGGTACAACCAGGCGAAAGCGCTTGTTTGGAGAGTTCTGTTGTCTGTTAAAATAAAGGATTTAACCTGCTATTGGAACTACGACTGTTGCTGTTCTTGAGTTACTTTGAAGTGCACTAGAGCCATTCATTTCGTAATTATACTGGCTAGCTGAACCACGCTGTTTTCCTGCTTTTGGAAATAAGTTTTTTTCACTAGGAGTCTGACCATGACCCTGGACTCCTCAATGCCCCACCACTGTGCCATAAAGCGAAAACCCTCTTCAACACCTACCATTGTATCCTTCAGAGACAGAACTCCAATGTATTATGGTGTATTCCCACCTACTGAGCTTAATATAGCCCTTTTTCCACCATTATATGCCATTGGGAAATATTTAAAAAATGTGGCGCATCACTTAGCACTGTGCAAATGACCAGCTCAACTCAACTGAGCAGTGCTTAAACTGGCACTGCTTAGCAATGCTTAACAGTGCACAAACCAGCTAAGTGCAGCCTAGTAGTGCCAAGCACTGCCAAGCGGTACTTAAGCAGAGATTGTTTAAGCAATGCTTATAATGTCTTAGCAAGGCTTAGCAGAGCTTAGCTAAGTGCAGCAGATCATGATTTAAAAATAATTGGCATAATTTATCTTGTGAAAATAAGTGCTTAATTTCCCTTCCATGTATTCAAACCCCACACCTATTGCACAGGAGGCCATAACTCTATCCACTTGGATACGTGGATATGTAGAAAGCTGCTATACCTTTACATATACCTCTCAGCTACGTTTAAGCACTGCTGAGCATTGTACCATGCCTCGCAAACCCACTCAGCTATGCTTATACTTAACCTTTGAATTCATAATTAAATGCATCCGGTTTCTATTTTTAGATATCTCGCACGCATCAATTGCTGTGTGCGCTGTGCTGTGCAAACATAAAAAAAATAAATAAAAGTTAATGCATATGCATACATAGGTTTACTGCAGGCACAGTTAGTAACACACTCCCTACACTGATTCAGAAACCATGTTCCATGGCTGTCCCTCAGCAACATGCCATTATTAATATGCATGGTACCCTACCGAGGGGGAATGACATACATGACCATGGTACCTTCCATGTAGGCTATATTCTTTGCCTACACAGAGTTTATTAAATGTGGGAGATTATCTCAATGTATTTTTTTTCTTGACATCTTTGTTGCTTAATATAATATCCTTATAGATAAATATCTTATTGTTTAATATAATATCCCAACAGGTAATTATCTTATTAGCTTCCTTATTTCCGCTGAACTTTGTCATTTTGCTTTAAATTATTGCTAAAATATGCTATTTCTTTTTAACTTTACTTATTATATTTCATTGTAAAAGTATAAAAAGGCAAATAAAAGAAAATAATGGATAAGACGGGATGCCAGAATGGTATGAACAGCTACTTTCATCCTTGTTACATACCATACCTGATGATGTGTATATTAAGTTAAATGTTCTGTATAGATAACTAGCCGTCTTAGAAAATTAACAAGTGATTTGAAAGGTATTAAGCATTGAACATTGTGCTTGGATAAACAAACTATTCATCATTTCTTTAGCTTATACTAACCAGATATATTTGATTGTGAAAACAATAGTGATTACAGGACATTCTATTTCTATTTAATGCTATTTCTGTGATACTCAATAATACAAAGCTTCTTCAGCATAGCAGTTTAAAATGACAAAGATATTTTAGATGGAGGCAAGCTTTCCACATCCCCTCACGCAGGGAACTTTTACAACATCATATAGTCAACTACAAGGTTTTACAACCTTGAGACAGAATATAATTTCCTTCATTTTGTGATCATTCATTAAAGTAATCTCCATTTATTCGATCTCAATGAAATAAGAAGTGTTCAAATCAAAAAATTCAGCTATATTGGATAACATAATGTGAACACAGCATGTTATGAAAAAAAGAAGAGGACCACAAAGAATGAGCAATTTGAGCTCATTATTAATGAGCACTTAAAGCAGAGTACTGCACATTTCTAGATTGTGCAGGATGATATATTGATAAAGAGATGCAAACAAGACTGTTATATAGATATATGCTACTGATCTTCCTTTGTAATACTACTCTTGTCGGTACTTGAAACACATAGCAACATTGCTTATGTTTAAGTTTGAGTATCTTGCATTGCTTGCATTGCTATTGCTTCATTTACTATTGATGAGCAGCGACATTTTGGAAGGTACTGGTAAAGGTTAGAGAAAAAGAAATATACAACTGCACATTGGATGTTTCTGGGTCATCAGCAAGAGAAACCAAATCTTCCTTTTGGTGACACAAGATGGTAATGTCACCTTGCATAGTTCTAACCTCATCGAACATTGACAATTATGACCTCAAATACTTTGCAAAAGGAAATAATCTTGTAGCAGATCTGATGTTAACACCAGACATTTACATTATGGGGGTAATTTAATAAAGCCTACACAGATATTTTTTTCATGTAGGTATAGAGGCACACTGCTTACATGAAAGTAAGCAGGTTTGCAATCCAGTAAACAGAGTTCAGCAGCACACAAGAGTGTGCCAATGCAGAAGTATCCGTACCATGCAAATCACCTCATAAGCAGGTGAATTGCATGCAAATGAGGGAGGTAAAGTGATCCAGCAAGCAGACAGGCAGTCCTGCAGATCCTGTATTGGTGTCCATAGTGTACACAGAAAAATTCCATATACAGGATGTAAAACAGACAAAAGGGCTGTAAAAGTACAGTTAGATGGGCAGAAATAGCATAGCAGACACAGATATGTGCAAAACTATCCAACGTGTGTCCAAAACTGTATGGAAAATAATTTAAAATAAATGTATTTTTTCAATAATCTGGATATGTTTGTACAGATCGCTACAGGGTGCAAACATGCTTTTATGAAAAAAAAAATAATAATGTAAAAACCAAATTTATTAGTATGTGACAGTAATGTATTATAGGACCCTGTATGGAGTATCTACAATGATTGAATGATTCTGTTGCTAAGGAGGCAGGGCCTGGAACTGTGTTGTTTCCAGGCTGTGTGCACAGATTCCTATGCAAATGAGCTGGGGTTAATGAATAACACAAATGGGTATCCGTGTCTGCAGATCTCAACCATGTAGGCACAGAACCATGTTAGTGTCCACAGAAGAGGTAGCTGACATCAAAGAGGGGTGTGTCTGAGGACTTATTAGCTCATTGGAGCTTAGCAGCACCTGTTTGTATGGTGCAGCACTCTGCTGAGTGGTGTGTGTGTTTACAGAGTATGCTAAGCTTGTTTACCTTTGGAGAGTGTGTTTCATTGTGTTTGAGTGTGTTTGCATGGCATGCTGCCATTCTGAGCATGACCTTTCTTGGGGCATTTACACTGAGTGCTAACCACTGTTTACCTTCATGGCGAGTGTTTACATGGTGAGCCGCAGTGCTGATTGGGGAAGGCTGAACAAAAAAAAAATTGACTGAGAAAGGCAATGATATCTTAATTACTAATGACCCCTGTTTCACTTAAATTAGGGTCATTAACAGTCCTTAATGATGTACTTGGCAGGTGGGTTGCATCATAGGTAGCCAATCATAAAGGTTGAACCTACAGCAGAGCACTATAAAGGTTGCATACACCCTACAATCTGATTTCACCCCACATAATACACTGAGCCAGTGAAGTACAGACTTGGGAGTTTTAACTGAAGGAATGCTAGGAGCTGCTGCAGGTCTGCTACATATGTACGTGCTAGATGCTGAGGTCAATACTGCTGCTGTTGCTGCTGACAATAGGCCTAGGCTTAGAAGAAGAGTGTTCAGGCCCAGAGTAACTTTCCAGGAGCTACATGATCTGGAGATTGAAGAGCACTACTGAGTGGACAGGGACATACTACAAGAACTCACTGAGCTCTGCCGACCTCAACTCAGAACCAGAGTCAACAGAGGAGAACCTATCCCAGTGGAAACAAAGGTATGCGTAGATGTTAGGATACTAACTACAGGTACTTTCCAAAGACCAACTTGGTTGTGATGGGGGTCTCACAAGCATCAGCATCCAGGGTATTCCACCAGATCCTGGATGCCGTGCTACCACATGCCAGTGAGCACATTTATTTTCCCCACACCCCTGAGGTGAGGACCAGCAGTATGCAATACTTCTACCATGTAGCACACTACCCTGAAGTACTGGGTGCCATAGATTGCACTCATGTACACATCAAGGCACCACCCGGTGGGAGGGTAGAATTTATGTCAACTGCAAGGGGTATTACTCCATCCACTGCCAGGTTGTGTGCAATGCCCAGGGCATTATCATGACTGTGTGTGTTGGCAATCCTGGCAGTCAACACAACTACCATATCTGGCATGCATCACAGCTGTACCAGATGTTTGCTGGGGGGCATCCCTCATGGTCATTTACTGGCTGATGCAGGCTACACACTGGAACCGTGGATGATGACACCCATGGAAGAATGCCATAATGAGGCAAATGCACAAACTAAGAACATGATAGAGCATGTGTTTGGGCTGCTGACATCATGGTTCTGGTGCCTCGATATATCTTATGGAGCCCTGCAGAACTTTCCAGCCACATGTGCACATATGTTCATAGTATGTGCAATGCTACATAATCTGATTCTGCAGAAACAGCTGCAGCAGGATCAGCAAAGGTAAGGGATATACAGCCCCCCAACAGTGCCTAGGTCACCACAGTCACAGGAGGACTTGGAGGAAGAACCCACTGCTGATGTCCCTGTATGCAGATGTAGGCATGCTCAGTACACCCTGGCTTTGGCTATGAGATAACACATAACACATTCGTTGACAACCTATAGATCTAGAGACTGACACCTTACTCCTACTCACATGCATATATTAAACTTAATGCCAGGCAACTCACACAACCTGTAGCTATCCATGTATTGGCTGTGTACTGCTTGCATCAGACAGAGACAGCCCTGAACTACAGTTCTGTCAACTGCTGCATTCCCAAGGTAAGTCTCTAACCTACACAGAACTTGTAAGGATTAGTATGAAATGGTATTATATGTATGGATATGCAAGTAAATATAGTGGGCTATTTGGTCAGAAGTAACATCCACATGGGATTACAAATACCCAGTCCACTAGCATGTGCCCTTTAATATTCACCAGGCCTCACGCATGGAATATTTACTACATCAGTCAAGGGAGATGTTACACAGTGGGTTTACATGATATTTGGACTACTGTATATCCCAGCAGAACATGTGGTGTTGTTTCCCCCACCCCCAACACAGCAGTGTTCCCATATAACTGCTTTAACAGTAACTCATCAATGGTATATCAGCAGCCCAGGAAGTCTCAGTACAGTAACATGGAAATTGATCATACATTGTATGTCTCACTTATTGCAGGAATAACAACATACACATTTATGCCGTTGATTGTGTGATGAATGACTCCTATCTGTCTGACAGCTTGTGTGGCTCAGTGGACTAGGGAAGTTAGCATGGGTGATGGTGTTCAATGTTATAATATGCAAGTACTCATACATTTTGGATGTGAGGTATTATTATGCTGCTTTTTTTCACAGAGTATAAATCTGTGTGTGATGTAACATTATTAACCTCTGTCACGTATTAATTACATCAGACAGCTGAAGAATGCCATGGACAATTTGAGTGAAGTGCAGTACTGCAGAAACAAGGCAGATGTCATTGTCTGTGACACACAAAAATCCCGGACTGGAATACAGATAGGTGTGGGCTGGAGTCAGTTTATAAGTACTGACAATCCCATTGGGCATGCTCATACACTTAGTTAAACAGAGTGTAATTGTATTGCTCCTTGCTCAAAATGACATGTTATGTATAGATATGTCTACACAATCATAAATATATGTATACATATCTGTCTGCCAGTATCTCTCTTTCTCCCATAGATAGTATATCTATCTTTATGTATATATAAATATATATATATATATATATATATATATATATATATATATATATATATATATATATATATATATATATATATATTAAAGCATACATCTCAGTCTCTCCCCATACATCTACATAACACCCATATATATCATACACAAACACATGTACATTTATCTATACATCCCTGCTATATACATAAATATGTGTGTAGATGTCTGTATCGTCCTACATACCCTGAAAATGGTGAGTAAAGCTACACTATCGCACATTTATAATGCTGCTCAGAGGATCCAAAGTAAGGGCTCAGCAGTACATAGTGCTCTTACCTACAAAGCCCTGTGCCTGCTAGATGTCACCATACATAGTAATGTATAATGTTGTCTATGCACACATGGCCAGGACACATTGTTTGTGCCCACACGCTTGCCCATCCAAATGCAAACAGCCACAAATGGCCAAACTGGTAACTGTAGCCATACAGCTAGGATAAATAACAGTTATCTGGCTGCCAGGCTACTAAATGCAGATAACAGTACAAAGCAATATCACTATCCAGGCCACAGATGCTGTTCAACATAAACTTAGTTTGTGTAATCCACAAATAGTTTACCTGCAGTCACATATAAAACAGATGTAAGCCATGGCACATGAGATAATGAGATAAGTACTGTAATCTATAGTGTGTAAGACTAAGTAGATAGGGGTTCTAATTTCTTTCCAGACCACTTGGTGTGTGTGTGTGTGTGTGTGTGTGTGTGTGTGTGTGTGTGTGTGTGTGTGTGTGTGTGTGTGTGTGTGTGTGTGTGAGTGTATCCCCCTGCAAAACAATTAAGAATCCCTCATTGTCTATTAAACTGTAATGATTCTACATTTTTGGGTCTGTAGGTTGCTGACAGCTTCCAAACTGACCTCCTCTACAAGGCCTGTTGATGTTATCTACCTTAAGTTTACCAGCTGCCATTGTAATGTCAGGCTTAAGCTGTGGCATGTGCGATAAGTATTGTGATTTATAGTATGTAAGATTAATAGGGTTTCTAATCTCCCTACAGACTACTCAGTGTGTGTGTGCATGTTTCTCCCTACACAACAGCTGAGAATCCCTCATTGACTATCAAACTTTAATGGTTCTGCATTTTTTGGCCCTGTAAGTTGCTGCTGGCTTCCAAACTGTCCTCTTCTACAAGGCTTGCTGATGTCATCTATGTTACGACAATGAGCTGTCATTGTAATGTTAGAGTTAAGCCATAGTGTATGCAATAAGTACTGTTGCCTATAGTAATCTAAGATTAGATAGGTAGGGGTCATACTCCCACTCCAGGCCACTAAGAATGTGTGTGTGCATCTCCATATCACATGCATATGATCACCAAAGTAACTTAGAAAGAGGTAGTATTTTGGTTGTAGCAGGTGATGTGAACCTCCAAATGCCTGACCACAACTAGGCCTGCTGATGTCATTAAGCATAAGATGTCCTAAAGAGATAATAATAGCAGACTTAGTGTAGCGTGTGCATCACTTACTGTGCTCTGTAGTGTGTACCATTAGATAGGTAAATCTTTTAATCTACATGCAGCCAACTTGGAGTGTGTGTGTGCTGTGCTATGTCCTGTAAACACTAACTGGAAGTGATGCTATTCTCAGTGTAGCCAGGTTTGTGTGTGTGGCTGTAACAGCATTTTACATCACCTTATGAAATCATAGGATCTTTGAACTTTAGTAGCATAATCACCCTACAGTGCTCATAATCCTAGTCAAGTTTATAGCCTTATTTACATGATCACCAGATATTACCCCTGTCCATGAGGGGCACAGGCAAACACCCTGTGGTGAAATGATGGTCAACCAGCCAATCATACAGATGGCATCTGATGAGGTCCACTGAGGTGCTTAGTTTGCCATTAGGCAGGATTCTGTTTCAAAGGTGTATTAAAGTCTGCTAGACAGATATTTCCCACCAGCATGTATTACTAATGTCACATACCAGGATAATGTCCTTAGAGTAAGTAATCCATGTACCATGCCACGTACAGATATGCAGCATTTCCAATCAAGCAGGCTCACACATTCCCTGTATGCAAGGCAGAGATCACCTTTGAGTAGTTTATATGCAATAGGCTACAGTGACACTGATTTCAGACAATCCCCACTAAACAGATACTGAAGACGTGAAGTTCCTTTGTGAGGGACTATTGTGTTGTGTGCAATTGCCAGTAGTGCTTGGAAAGGTACATTACCAAATGGCTATTGCACTCAAATATTGGCATGCTGAGGGAAGAGTACATTGAGGTTATAAGTATGTCAATTTTGGGTGACTGTGCCCTCAGTTATGACATATGATGCTTGTCTTACCACTGGGGAGACATGGTGACCTCAGGTACATTAGGTGTAAACCTATGTGGCCAGGCCTGTGCGCCCAGGTCTATCACCCCTGGGTATATGCATCACATGTTGCTACTGATGTGCTACTTACCAGGAACATAGGTGTTAAAGATGGAAATTATACTAAATATATATTTACATGGAGTTTATGGCCAGTGGTATGTCAACAGGCATTTGTTCGTCAATACCCTCTTGTAGGATATTGACATAACTCACAGATTCTATGACCACACACAGTCTGCAGGCATTAGCCAACATCGTCAGCCACAGACACTCTGTTTTCACTTGTATCATGGTTAAATGGATTCCAAGCAGTAGAGGACCTAGGACTGAGCAGTCTACTTTGAGTATGTGTGCCATCACTGAACCACTGTGGATGCCTAAGTGGGTGTTTTTGTCAATGATGCCTGAGTGCGAGATAGAGTGACATGGCTTGGCTAAGTGTAGGGGGTTGTATGCCCTGATGTCCCATCGCCCAGATCCTTGGTGACTGCCTTGGACATGCCTACAATGTTTAACAGCCATGATCTCCCTTTCAGAAATCCAAACTGTGTACAGTCAACTGTTTGTAGATCACATATATGTTTTCTGATCAGCTCCATGATGATTTGCCCCATGGGTGTACATATATGGCTGCTCAGGCAAACAGGTTTATAGTTCCTGTGGTCAGCGGATGCACCACCTCTGTACAAGGGGGTAACAGTTGCCATTGTCTAGCCAGCTGGGATGTAGCCAGTGGTTAAAGTATGATTGCAAGGAGTTCCCAATGGTGTTAATAATCTGTGTTGCATCCTATGTAGGATTCAGCCTGGGATGTTAACATGTACAATAGATGCTGTGTATCCCTCAGGGAGAGGCCAATTATGACCTGCTCTGTAGATATGGAAGGTATGGGACAGGTTGTAGGAATGTCATGTGACACGTGGTGAGGAGAGGGGAGTGAAATTAATGCAGAACATGTAGGACAACAGGTTAGCTATAAGTACAGACCCATTATATGTGGTATCATTAAGTACAAATTCACCAACAATCTGGGCCTGTCCTCTGAGGTTACACATGAAACTACACTGTGTGTTGTGGTTCTGCTTTGTGTGGGAGGCTAATCTTGTCACATACTGTTTCTACACTATGTCACAACAACACTATGGGCAGGATTCACGAAACCTCCGTGTAAGAGTTAGCAAGTCTTACACGGAGGCTGCAGTTAAATGGTGTGATGTCAGCATGCCTTGCATATTCATGAGGGCATGCTGAATCACACCCTAGGCTAACACGGTCCATGTAGGAAAGTAGGGGGCGTGTCCGCACGGCGAGTCCTGCAAAGGGACATGCCCCCAGAAGAATCACAGTCCCAAAAGGAAACTCCCACAAGCGAGTCCGTGGAAATGTCAAGAAACACAACAGCACACATGCCCCCACAGACTATAAACCCAACTGTAATGTAAAACATAAAAATCAACAGTTTAATATTTTTTTTTATAATTTCAAAAATGTTTGCCCGTAATTGCGCTCGTTTGTGCGGGTGTGCCCTTCGCTCAGCCACAGTTAGCACTCATTGGAAAAGCATATAAGATATAAATATGTAAATTAAGCCAAGTAGCAATAACGTAGCAGTAGAGATGTCGGACAAAGAGGAGGTAGTCACGGTTCGAGCCCCAACAACATCATTTTCTATTTTTAGTGAAATAAGCACAAAACAATCCCCATATATATATATATATATATATATATATATATATATATATATATATATATATATATATATAACTATAATTTAAGTAAAATGTAATGAAAAGGGCCATGTATTTTTGAAGAAATCTGACACAATAAAAAAAAATTTTTATAAGTGCCCATAGCTGAGTAGCGCTCTAGCAAGCTGAGTATAACTGCCCGCAGGTGCGCAGTGGTTTAACAGGTGTAATATGAGTGCCCAGAGTTGAGCAGCGCTTTAACACGCTGAAACTGTGTGTCCATAGTTGAGCAACATTTTTCATAGTGTAATATGCGTGCTCATAGCCAAATAACGCGTTAACCAGCGTAACCCGTTTACCGGCGGGCAACGTTGAGCAACTGTATCAAAGCCGCCTTTACACAGACACACCTCCTAGCCTGTCTAGACAGTAATAAAATAAAAAAAAAGCAATGCCCAGGATACTTTGCATCATAGTCAAAGTACTGAACCACTAAGCCATAACAGCTGTACTGAAAAATACAGTATTAGCATATATATAGGAATGAATGGAAATAGAAGCATAACAAAGCAGGTTTTTTTTAAGCTGATACATTTCCAAAATGGCCAATCACAGATAAGTGCAGGAAAATCGGCATATATAAGCCCCCTAGGCAGGAATACACAGCATAACTGTTTGTGGAACCTATTTGCAGTCAGGATGGCAGGTGTTGGAGAGGGCAGTCACTTCCGAGCACAGAGGTGGGGTGTTGAGGAGTCCAAATATATGGTTTGGCTCCTAGTCCATGATCATGAGGCTCAACTCATGCAGGGCCGGGATATGTGGGGAGCGTACAAGGCAGAGGCATGGAACCGGTTGGCACATGATCTCACCAGTGCCACAAGCATACCAAGGACTGGTGAACAGGTCCATCACCACCATGCAGACCTGAAGAGACGAAAGCAGGACCAACTGAACCGTTGGATCCAGGAGGCCCGGCAAATGCCCAATGCCCCACTACTGAGTAAGTATCCATGTAATTACGTATGTAAGAAATTATCCTAGCTGATATTATGGAGATGTATGTTCCAATATTACTTCATTTATATTACAGCTGCAGGTGTGCGTTCCGCGAATCGGCGAGCCTATGGTGATAAGCTGGAGCGGTTGCGCCACCAGGCAGGTTAGTAATTATTTTTCTGTAATTGTTATACAATATAAGTGAGACAGCTTTTAAAAGAGTTCAGTGTAGTTACATATTAATAAAGTTCAAATAACACTAGAAGAAAGATTCTGCTAGTACTGTATGATTAGATAAGTGATGCAGCCTGTAATCCAGAAATACAAATGAAACAAGTCTGAAATAGAGATTTTCCACCTGCATTGTAATATCAGATAACCTACTGCAGCCTGAAAATTAGTGGTAAACAAGCTAAAGACAATAGACATGTGTCAAATACATCCCCATTTAAAATATGCCATATGAAACAAGTGAGTCTGTTGGAAAGGATTGTTGTAACCAAGTAAGACATGTTAATAACGCCTAGAATTAAGTACCATCTTGAATTGTAAAAATAAAACAAGTGAGAGTGTGAGAAAGAGGTATGAATCGACCAAGAAAGCTGTTATAACACTTGAATAAAGTATACTGCAGTCAGTACATAATGAAATGAATGAGACAGCCACAACCAAACAGTGAAATGTTTGTAATAAAGTACTGAAGCTGGAATGTGTCTGTCCAACAATTTGGATATGTTGCTGTACCCTTGCAATATGGAGATAGTATGGTTGTATGAAATAATGAACATCCACAGTTGTCTAGAGCCATATAAATCAAATGTAGCAGGATGCTGTACCTGAACACAGCCAGATATGAACGTGTATGAATAAAAATGTAATGTATATTAATGTAGCAGTAACAGTCCCATCACCAACATTCCTAAGGTTACATATAGGAAACTGTACTAAGAACTGTAGGGTATATATATCTGCAGCTACTAGAAATGTACAGCATATGTATAGGTAGTTGAAGTTGTTAATGAAATACTTCTTCACCCTACCCTATATTCACAAATAATGCCATTCCACAACAAACTGGGTATATGTATTCACAATTAATTCCTATGGACATTTGTCCTGTTGGTTCAAACGTATTTGCACGTACGTTGATGCATGTGCCCTGTTCACATATCCAAACCTGATGGCCTGTTGCCATCAATCAACCCTGCATGCTGTTGGATTGTGTACTGTTGTTCAAAATATGCATGTGTTATGCTTGCTGTTTATTGTTTGGAATTCATGGGTGTTTGGTTAATGGGAATACTGATGCATGTTGTTACAACTAATTTTGAATGGTATTGTTTGTTACTAACCCAAAATGTCATAAAATATTGCTAAACATAGGACAACAGGGAAGGCGGGTTCCAGCAGACCCACCTCTCCCACCTCAGCTGGCGAGTGCACCTGGCACTAATGCCCAGGCCGGAACCTCCTCCGGTGGCCCTGTGCCACCTTCAGGTGGAAGCGCTGCAGGGGATGGGGCTCATCCCCCCTCTGCAAACATGGCTGGAGGAGACCGTCCACTCACCCTCCAAAGTTTCCGGTCTGTGGTGCGTAGCGAGATCAGGCATTCTGTGCTTGAACCCCTATGCCAGCTTGAGGCACGGGTGGCGCAACTCACAGGTGTGCCTGCTGCCCATCCTACACAGCCCCCAGCACAGCCCCATCCTGGGCAGTGAAGGCGCAGTGGCAACTGCCCATGGGTGGGGATCTCAGTTCCACTGTTGCCATCTGTGGGCTCATGGGCTTGCGACATCCAAACATCCATCCCCGTCAATTGTGTTTCCTCCCCACATGTGTCATACTCCACCCCTGCATGCATCTTGTTTGTCTTGTCTGTTAACCTCCCCTACCTACTTCCCCAAATATACCTACTTCCTGTACCTCACATTCCACTCTCACCTGAAAAAAAAAAAAAAAAATGGTACTCTGTTCCCGCAAAAAAAGTATGCCCCATACATAGCTGCCCATTTTGCAGACATGTCTGCTGGACATGTGAACTGGTAATTACAATTGGCTGTACAACATATTTTGTTGTCCTCACCCCTCTCTCAGGGGTGGAAGGTTTCAAATTTCACACCAAATTACACACATATGCACAGCTGTTGCTGATAAAGAAATGGGCAGCTATGGGCCTTTCCTACATCCTTCCTGCAAATCCTGAGCTTGTTTTCCTACTGTCCTACCCTCTTTGTGCCCCCTTTTTCACCACTTTTCTATCTCCCCATTTTCTTTTCTTTCAAAGAAATTAGCGTGGGTGTGCGCGAGAGTAAGCACTTTTAAGCAGTAGTAAGCAGGTGTGCACTTGTGTGCACTTAGCTAAGCGTGTGTGAGTGAAGCTAAGCGACAGTGCACATGCGTGAGCTCCACGCAAACCAGCGCTAACCCGCTTACAACTGCTTAAAAGTGCCTTAGTCACTCTGAATGACAAGGCCTGTAGTCTGCTCAGCAGCAAAATAAAATTTCTCTGTCAGTCTCGAACCCAGGACCTTGGAAGCACTAGTCTGCATGACTTACCACTAAGCCATGACTGATATACAAGAACTCTGTGCTGAAAGCAATATATCATGAAATAGTAGGACTGAATGTAAAGGGAATGTAGGAAGGCTATTACACAAAGCTTTTCTTGTATCTTTACTGGCAATTCTTGTGGATTTGCATAACATTAGTGTGAAAAGAGAAATAACCATGCTAGTAGGTAGCTAGTAGGTAATAATGTGACAGTAGCACCTTGCAAACCACACACACTATCAGAGCAGGATAAACACTGCCATATTTGAATAGGTAAGAGGCCAGACCTCACAACTGTGACTGATTTACAGGGATGTTCCTGATTTGAAAACAAATGTTAACTGTGCCCCACTGACTCCCTGTGAAATGTACTAACAGTAGGCAGAAAGGTGTGGAATCCCACGTAATGGTAACTGTCAATTACTTAAAGTATGCACTACTTGCATGTCAGAAATGGTGTAGTAATACATATGCTCAAAATACCCCACAGTCACAACTGCAGAATATCTGAAATATATCACGGGTGTATCCCACTGATATGTACCATTCCCTGAGGCTGATAAAAGATACATCTGAGTGTATCTGAGGCCTGCAAGTGTCACAAACTCACAGGCATATCATTCTGTCTGCTATCACACACTCTGTGAATAGCTGTAGAATTGCTTCCACAAGCACACCCTCATGTAGGAGTACAACCCAGAAATATCAAAGGATGTAGCCAACTAATAAAATAAGGACAGTATAGCAGTTTACAAGCGCTGCATGTGCCTGCTATCCATAACTGTTAGTACAAAATACAAGGCCCCACTACTGCTCAGCAGCAAAATAAAATACCCTTGTAGGTGTCAAGCCCTACACCTTGGCCAGACCAGACTGCATGCAGTACCACCAAACCACACCAAACATATAAGGAATTGCTGCTGAAAGAAATATAGCAAGCATTACAAGGAGTGAATGTAAATGGAAAATAGGAAAGCCATAGCAACACATTCCAGTAAAGACACATAGCAGTCCTTCAAGGAGTGAATGTAAAGGTTAAATAGTGAAGCCATAGCAACAAATTGCAAGAGCCACTGCTGTATACCAGTTAATCCACAAGTCCCACAGGAAAGCACATACTCCCATTTAAACAGTATTAGTATTATTAGGTGTCAGTTAACATACACACTGAGAAGAATGAACTGGAGGAAGCAATAGTCAGGTTTCAGTACAACATGCATTTCAGTGTCTACACCACAGCCTTAAATATGAGAGACATACCAACCTTTACACTCACAGAACAGTATCCACAGCATACCAACATGGTCTCCACCTTGAAAATCTGAAAGGACTACACCTGCCTAACCTAACATTGTATAGCACTGTCCTGAAATCACAGTGAGAACTGCAATTACCACACAGCAGGCTGCATGCAATTAGTAAATGCTGGCTAACAATTGGTGCAGAGGCCATCACATGCACATGTGCAGATACCTACAAAGGCAGCCTGTACTCCCATTCCACACATGCAATAGTTTCACTGCAACAACCAGAGGGAGAGACAGAGAGAGAGGGGGGGAGGGAGAGAGACACAGAGACAGAGAGAGAGAGAGAGACACAAAAAAAAAAAAATAAATAAATAAATAAAAAACATCAAGCTAACCATCAGCAGGCCGCCAAGCAGCAAGCCATCACAAACAGCAGTGAGAAACAAAGGTAATGTAAACTACATAATCTAATAATCTACATACTGTGAACCCTCCATATGTGTTAGCAGTCTGTATCTATATATATATATATATATATATATATATATGAAGATGTGCATAGGGCAGGAGACATACTGCAACTGTTAGTGAAGGCTGGACATACATATGTATTTGAAGGTTGCTATGTGCACATATCAATGTAGGTTGTAGTGCAATGTACAATGTAGGTTGTACAGTAATGGATGTTTAGCAGTATGTTAGTGTGTGTATTTGTATGTGTAAATAAAAAAAAAAAAAATATATATATATATATATATATATATATATATATATATATATATATATATATATATATATATATATATATATATATATATATATATATAATATGCATATATGTGTACATAGATAGAATATGTATATACATATATATGTAATAGACACATACATATATAGATATATATAGATACATACACATATACAGACAGATATGAATGTCTAGAGATATGCATGTATATGAATATCTCTCTCTCTCTCTCTCTCTATATATATATATATATATATATATATATATATATATATATATATATATATATATATATATATATACTGAGAGAGGCACATGTGTGCAGATGTATTGCAACAGGTGCCTGGTGACAAAGGCATGGACTGAACACCAGTGTGGATACCGGAGTACCATACCCCATTCCAAAACACTTTCACCACTAACCACCACATAGGTGGTTGCCTGCCTACTACTGGATGTGTCAGAAGGGAACATGGGAAACAAGTGCACAATAACCTCTCCTTTGATATTCACAGTGGCACACTAGTCTTGTAATCCCTGTACATGGTATGTGTCAGCACAAATGGTGTGTCAGCTAGGGAAATGTAGGTCACTGTACCTCTCTACACCTCACAATGTTCTACACGGTATGTACCTCCCATGACAACTACAGAAAGGGAGAAGGACACAGTCATACCTAACAAACAGTGATAATGCCCTCAAACACATTACCTATGCAGAGTGACTGACAAAACCACAGATAGAGTGCCTTTCATACTACCTACACAGAGGTTACCACTGCTGGATATACATAGTTAAGTCACACCCATAACAGTTGTCCAACAACCATGGTAACACCTCACAATATCCCCAGCCTAAATGACCTATGTCTGTCATCCTTGGCACTGCAGTAAAGACCACATGGTGGAGGTACAGGTTCCTACCCACAAATAAGCCATACCCTGGAGTAAACCACCCAGCATTAAGAAGCAAGGCTCCTCATTAGTAGATGTCAGACATACCCCTGTTGAATGTTATCCAGATAGGTAATATGCCATATGAGTCACCCTGTGTAACTGTTTGACAGGAGCAAGTACAATCACATTACATGTGTCCCAAGGGGCAGGATAGCATAACAGTATGCTACTGTAGGCCCAGGGCAATAGCATACTACCTACCTATGACACAATGCACACACACATGTACTCATTGCAATACCAACTATGTGAGGTGGAATGAGTGTGCCACTGACTGTGTGCAAGGTCTGTAATGGTGTGATTGCTCAGCATGACTTTGTGTCTGTCATGGTAGTGTGTGTCCTTGGTGTGAGGCCAGAGTAAGATGTGTCAGGTACTGGGATACAAACATACTACATTGCCATATGTTGTGCTGTGGTTCCCTGTATGTGACTGCGGTGTAGGTAGGGGTATGGCCACAAAGACTAGAGTGCATTACCATTGAAATTTTAACTGTGCATTGCATGCATTGCATGGGTTGACAATGTTTCCCATCCATTACCTTGATACAACCCCCCAGTGTAAGGTTGTGCATTGGACCTCAAACAGTGTGCCGACTGCTGGTGTATACTAGTTTGTTGTATGGAGTGTGCCAGGCACTGTCACACAGTTGTTGGCTGAGCACTGATATGTGGTCATTTACATGTGTATCCCTCAATAGACAGACAGATGCTATACATGGCAGTTCAGTGATATCACTACAGTAGAGTATTATGTGTGCCATATTACTTGCTCACATATTTTTCTTTTCCTTCCAGGGCGATGGTGCACCAGCGCAACCCCTCATACTTGGCTGCAGAGGAAGAGGAGATACACCAGAGCCTGGTGTGCGATTTTGCCACACTCTTTTCCCACACCAGTCAGAACCAGCAGGAGAGGGCTGCACTGTGGCAAGACCTTGTCCGTCGAGTAAATGACATAGGCATGCATAACCGGACATATAAGCAGGTACGCCATCACTGCAGTGATTTAATTAGAAATGTCCATCAGCATGCGTCTGATATCCACAGACAACAGCTTGCCACAGGTGGTGGGACAACTATACACCCCCCCATCACCAGACTGGAGGAGCTCCTCCTAAGTGTTGTGGTTCCAGCCCAACAACAACAACATCCGCAGACATGTGTAATGATGGAGGCTGGAGCCACCCAGCATGTGGACATGGAGCATGCAGGTAACATGCCATATCTATAGTTGACTGTTCTCTACACTGGTAGTTTATGCATGTGTGAGATGTGTACTGTGTTTGTAGCTGTTATCCTGGAAATTATTGTGCAAGATTGATATTCTCAATATCAGCAGTAGACCTGTGAAAGCCAACTGTTGTACTACTGTACTGTATCATACTCACAGTATCAATGGCACAGTTGTGCCCACTGACAATAAATGTCTTATTTGTGAAGGTCCCTCTGGTGTAACAGCAAGCCAGCCAATCCATGCTGGTGAGTGTGTAATAACAATACTTTTAATACTAATGATAATAATAGTAATAATACCCTCAAACAGTATTGCTATGTGTTGGATTGCAGGTGTGTTTGTGTCTGTGTGTTTGTATCTCATGTACTGAGGAGTGTGCATGTGCCCATGTGTGCATGTGCCCATTTGTGCATGTGTGCATGTGTGCATGTGCCCATGTGTGCATGTGTGCATGTGCGCATGTGCATGTGTGCATGTGTGCATGTGTGCATGTGCCCGTGTGCATCTGTGGTAACACTGTGTACACGTTGTAAACTGTGTTTCCTGTCTTCCTCTCACAGGTTCTGGTGTTGCTCTGGTGGTGTGCAGCAGGGAACCTGAATCCACTGCTGGGGATAGTGATAATGATGATACATGTGTAATGGCACAGGGAGGTGTGACAGGGTCTGTTGTTGGTCAGCCAGTCGACAGTACACAGCAGTCAACCCCATCAATGCACACAGTCTTCCTGCCAATACATCCATTGTCACCAATGTCCTTAGGTGAGGGACAGCATACGGTGGGCATTGACCAGGGTAATGTTGTATCAGTGGCACATGCATCCCCTCACAGCAGCCATGCCCAGAGTCCTGACATGGTACCACACAGGCAGATGTCCAGGGGTTCTCGTGGGAGCATCCGTGGTCGTACTGCCCCTGTCAGACGTGCCCACAGAGGTCTTTCAACCACATCTATGTTCCGGGCTGTAATGCAGGCACAGGCACATATGGAACGGTACACCAGACAGGGTCTGAGGGAGCTTAGAGCACATCGCACTGCTATGAATGACACTATGCGTGACGTTGCGGCTGCCATCCATAATTTCACCGAGGTCATTGACAGACGTTGGGGGGACACATTAGATCTGTTCCACAACTACATGTCCATGAGCCAGGGCAATGCAGGAAGGTTGAGGCGTCGATGTGGACATATGCCAGCAACATCAGCAGCTGGCAGTCGTCACGGACAACAACAAACCCGCAGCTGCTCCCATAGTGCCAGTACCAGCCCCAGAAATGCTGGGTCTGTGCTGTCATCAGACCTAGGAGACCACATGCACGTGGCTCTGGACAGTCCCAGCAGGGACATGTGTCCAGTCATCAACCAACTGCTTCTGATGACAGTACCCAGTCTGGCTTAGTACCTGATACTGTCCGTAGCACCGCTGCCAGGCACAGGTACCATGTCCGTGGCCAGAGACAGTGATCTGTATGACCTGGCAGGTACAGTCTGTGGCTGTCCACAAACACCCGTATATGGCAGCCACGAGGTGGAACTGTGTGCATGCATACACACATGCATAATGCTAACACCTAGGGCTAACACATACATGCACACACTGCATCAACATTGCCTCATCTTGTACTGTTGTCCCTCACTAACACACACACACATACATGTTGATTGGTTGTATCAGTGGCAGACTCAGGCATACCAAGTACACACCCTGTGCATATGATGAAACTGTGCCACCTCCTGCAATCTGTAACATTGATGCAGGAACAGGTTAACATGGTGCTGATGCACAGAGTGACTACATAGAAGTGTAGTAATATTATCATGTTGTCAACAGTACAGTGTAATGATATCATTGTGGGTATATCCCAGCATGCCTGATGCATTAACAGTATGATTGTCATTGTATTGATTTGTACACCATTATTAATTACCATAGTGTAATGTCTGCACATCTTTGCATTCTGGTGGTAAGGCTGAAAACAGAAGGCCACCTACATAGGTAGCACAGGGGATAGGAAAATGGAAGTAATGATACTCACTGCCGGACATGTAAACTGCAAGATGCGTGCAGTCCAAACTCTACTCTGCATGGAGAATGTTGATATCTGTGCAGTAATAGACAACAGGTTCAAGACTCCCAAGAGCACCCTAGCACTACCAGGTTACACCTCATACCATGCTTGACAGCCCCACAACATGGAACTAACTATGACAGGAGGGTGAGTCTCATTAAATGTCAAGGATACTGTGGTGGCAGGACAGGTAGCTTACATCCTTCTAAGTTGGGAACTGCTGACTGAGGGCTCAGTGTCTGTTATTCTAAAAGTGTATTAGTTCTGGTTTAAGGACTTGAGCTTCAGGCCAGTTATTTTACATTAAGAAGGTTCATGGTCTGCACTCTTGTGGGAGGAGAGGCTGGACTCTGCCCGTCTGAGTTGGGAATTTCTGGCTAAAGGCTTATAGTGCCTGCATATTTGAACTGTTTCTTACTGAATTTGGTACACCTTGTTTGCTGTAGCATAGACTAGATCCAGGCCTGCTGAATGTAGCTTTGTTTGTATGCTTGTTTGCTTGTTATTTCCCTGAAACGCTAATTCCACCTAAAACGTGGCTTTTCAGCAGTTCTGTGGATCCCTAGTGACATCTGCATTGCTTACTGTACTTATTTCCTTGTTTCACTTGAAAGAAAGTTACTGTTTGTCATTTTTGCATTTAAGTTACCTGTAACACATTGCATTTAAGTTACCTGGCACTTGCTCACTAAAGCAATTATATACATCAGCACTAACAAATTAAAAGCACTACACCCTCACAAACTCCCCTTGAGTACCTTGTTCCCCATTGGCCCTTTTTTTTGTCAATTATAAAGGAATTCCCAATACTATTCGAGCATGTCCAAAGGTCAGTTGTCAATCTCCTCTCTGGTCCAGCTGGTGAATCTGGGAATCTTGAGGCAATGTTACAACTGCCTCATGTACACAGACAACCCTCTCCTCCTCCCAACAAATTCCAACACATGTGAGAGATGCAACCATATAGCCAAACTGGAGACTAAGCTCTCTCAACTCAGTACTGGTGAAACCTGTCAGGAGGAGAAGGAAACCACACTCACTACAATTCCAGTCTCACATAGACCTACCACAACAGCAAACCAAACACATAAACACACAAAAACATACTTGGAGGCTCTAAATAAAAATCTGCCTAAGCAGCAGAGACCTCCAAAGCAGACACCCAAGCAACCACTACCCCAAAACAAAACACGTGCAACACATAGCTCACAAAGTCAGTGTGCCAAACAGTCACAGCCCTTAAGGCTAAACAACACACCTGGTACACTTGTAATAGGTGACTCTATCGTCAGGCACACTGACGTCCTGCTCACCAGGCTGAAAAAGGAGAAGGTCACAGTGAACTGCCTGTCGGGCGCTAGAATCCACCACATAACACAAGCTCTCAGGTCACTCCAAGGCAAGTACAAATATGACTCAGTCATTGTCCATGCTGGTGTGAATGACCTGAGATGTACCTCCCTGGACTACATGAAAAGAGACATAGAGGAGCTCTCTGAGCATGTGGCCCAGGCCGGTATGACCCTGACCTTGAGTAGCATCTTACCCTCACCAAGAATTATGCCACAATATGAAGACAAGATGATCAATTTCAACAATTGGCTTAAGTATCGGTGTCATTCAAAGGGGATCCAATGCCTGACAGCCTGGGATGACATGCTCGACAAGCCATGATGCTTTGCTAGGGATGGCTTGCATCTGTCACCCCTGGGCTTTTGGATATTGGCAAAGGCTCTTGCTACCCCCATAGTGCCTTTTTTAGGCAAGGCTCAAAAGACAAACCCACCTCCATAGGTATCACAAGGGATAAGAAACTAATAGTAATGCTACTCAACGCCAGCAGTGTAAACCTCAAGATGCATACACTGGAAACTGTCCTTAGCATGGAGAACATCAATATCTGTGCAGTAACAGAATCCTGGTTCAAGGCTCCCAAGAGCACCCAGCACTGCCAGGTTATACCTCATACCATGCTTGTCGGCCCCAAAACTTGCACCGAACCAGAACAGGAGGGGGAGTATCAATATACACACACCTCCAGGTTGGTGGCACAGCATGAAGCATCAGAGACTATCCATGTGCAACTAACAGTGGGTAAAACTGCCTTCCAGTTTATAGCCTGCTACAGACCACTCTCCCAAACCCAGGAACCCCACTTGGCCTTCCTGAGAACACTGGAAGATATGAAGGTCTCTCCAAACACCCTTATATTATGGGTGGCGCAGTGGTGCAGCGGTTAACATTGTTGCCTCACAGCAAGAGGTTCTCTGGTTCGATTCTCGGCTGGGGTGCCTTCTGTGTGGAGTTTGCATGTTCTCCCTGTGTTCGTGTGGGTTTCTTCTGGGTAGTCCGGTTTCCTCCCACATTCCAAAGACATGCATCTGGAGCATTTCTCCCGGGCCTCTGATGAAAACAGGCTCTGTGGAACCTAGTCGGACATTCCCGGTCAACAAATGTTAAATAAATAAATAAATATTGGGCGACTTCAACTACCCTAACATAGACTGGGAGCATTACTCTAGCTCCAACAGCCTAGCTCAAAGGTTCCTAGCATTTCTAAACTCAAATGCTATGGAACAACTTGTTACCACTCCCACAAGAGGGGAAAACATACTGGACCTGATCATCACCAACATGGGGACTCTATGCTCCAGACCAGAAGTGTATCCCTCACTGGTAAGATCAGACCATAAACTAATTTCACTGGATATTCACATCCTGACCCCACCCCCTGCCCAGAAAACCACAGTGTAAAACTTCTCTACAGCAAATTTCACACCCCTCAAAACTGAGGTGGAATCCTTCAAAGCCCTCGGACCTGTGGAAAATATGGCCCAGACTGCAGAATCCTTTATAAACGCATTCTATGAACACCTTCAGGAAAACATGGATCATGCAATCCCAAATAAAAACAAGACCCAATCCTCCAAAGGCAGACGTCCTGTCTGGTGGACCACAGCCATAAACAAATAATACAATAGAAGGAGGAAGCTACTACATGATACAGCAAAATCCCAAAAAGGGAAGGCATCTCTGATCAGTGTTAGCAAAATACTACGGTCACTCATAAAATCATCTAAGGCCAGCTTCGAGAGAAAAATTGCACAGGACACTAAGGATAATCGCAAGGCTTTCTTTAATTATGTTAGGAACCTGGGTGGGAATTCCCAGATATGCTCAGAATTAGTCCAAAATGACAAAAAATACACCGAACCCACAGACATTGCCAACATCCTAGCTGACAGGTTCAGCAAAAACTTCTCCCCCCCCCACCAGAAGGGCAAATATCTATCCCAGCAGAGTGCTGCCCCCCTGACATCTCAGATGCTCAGGTAAGAGCTGCCCTCTCCAAAGCAAAAAACACAGCATCAATGGGACCAGACGGTGTCCCAGGCTGCGTCCTACATGAATTCCAAGATGAGCTAAACCCAAACATAAAACTACTGTTCAATCTCAGCCTTACCACAGGATATGTACCCAAAGAGTGGCGTACAACAACACTGGTCCCTCTACACAAAGGTGGTGCCTCAACGGATCCTGGAAACTATCGCCCCATAAGCCTGACTAGCTTGGTCTGCAAAGCTATGGAAAGGATCATCATGGACCTCATAAATAAAGATATTGGGGACCTACAGACACTGGATCCTACCCAGTTCGGCTTTGTTAAGGGTAGATCCTGCCTCTTAAACCTGGTCAATTTCTTTGAAACAGTCACCAAGGCCATTAATGAGGGGAAGATGGTCCACACAGCCTACCTGGACCTCACAAACACTTCGATACAATACCCCACTCTGGCATTATAGATAAGCTCACCAGCTTAAATATAACCCCCTATGACACTAGATGGGTTGCAAACTGGCTCAAGGACAGAACCCACATGGTTAGAATTGCTGGAGCCATGTCAGACTCCAAACCAGTTACAAGTGGCATCCCACAAGGCTCAGTCCTGTGACCTCTCCTGTTCGGTATATATTTCTTGGAGGTACAGGCCAACACGGAAGGACTGTGGCTGACCAAGTTCGCAGATGACTGCAAACTGGGCGCTATAATCGACTCTCCAGCCGACACAACCATCCTCCAAAAGGGCCTCATAGAAACAGACAACTGGTACCAGAGCAATGGCCTCAAGCTAAATGCCACAAAGTGTATAGTCATCCCGTTTGGCAAAAACAAAGTGCCCACAAATTACCACATAGGTGATAATCCATTAAGTATGGAAGAAGTAATTAGGGACATGGGGACCCAAGTTGATAGCAATCTCTCATTTGACAACCACGTGGCCAAAGTGGTTCGAAAAACATTTTATCTAGCCCACCTAATCATGACGGCATTCACATCTAGATCAGGGGAGGTTATCGTGCCTCTTTACTCATCCCTCATCAGGCTCATAATTGAGTACAATGCCCCTTTTGGGATGTACCTTACCAGACACCTGCAGCAACTGGAAAGACCCCAAAAGTACCTCACCAAGAGGATCAAAGGGCTCAAACAGATGCCATATGCTGCCCGGTTAACAAAACTCCATACTCAGTGGCATACCGCCTGCTCAGAGGCGATCTGTGCCTGACGTATAATGCCATGTCCAACCCGGAAGTAATGGACATGCTGCACCTCAGAAAATCCAAATCCAATTGAGCTACAAGCTCGAGGGACTGGAACCTCAGCACTGACATAAATAGGACATGCTGGAGGGACAGATTCATAATCCAGAGGCTCCCTTCACTCTGGAATAAAATCCCAGTCCAGGTTAGGCAGAGTCCCTCATTGACTCTGTTCAAGAGGAATCTTGATGAGTGGATGGGGGATCATAGGTTTACCCTCGGTATCACTTCTGTGTCACTGTTAGACAGAGGCACAGTATACTAACCTCGAAAAAGGGCATAGCAACATTAATTTAAAATGGGTGGCGAAAGCCAAACACACTCTGGCTTGGCTTATAAATGCCCTAGGGCAGATAGCCTAGTATGAACCTATGAACCTATAACCACACCCCAAGGTTGTTGCCACAGCGTGACGCTTCACAGACTATCCACGTGCAACTAACAGTGGGTTAAACTGACTCCCAGTTCATAGCCTGCTACAGACCACCCTCCTAAACCCAGGTAACCCACTTGGCTTACTTAAGAATGCATGAATATATGCAGGTGTCTCCAAACAACAATACACTGGGCAGCTTCATTTACCCACACATAGACTGGGAGCATTACTGTAGCTCCAACACCCTAGGTGAAAGGTTTCTAGAATCTATACACTCAAATGCTATGGAACAACTTGTTACCACTCCCACAAGAGGGGAAAACATGCTGCACCTGATCATCACCAACATGTGGACTATATACTCTCACTGTATATTCACATACCAACCGCAGCCCCTGCACAGAAAACCACAGTCAAAAAGTTGTGTAATGCAAATTCCATGTATTCACATGAGGCAGGCTTCACACATGGGAACTGTTTAAGGACACAGGTACATATGTCTATGTGGCACACACATACCTCATGTGTGCATTGACATTACTGATATAATATATGTCATACAATATTAAGGGCAACACCCAACACACATGGACAAACTGTGTGACAAAAACACACATGGCATTTATAGCATTCAAACCCCTAACTAACTATGTTATGACACTTGAGAGAGATGCATTAGCGGAGTGTGCTATTCGCATTGCTTGGAGATTGCCCTTCTCCTGCTATACTTATAGGGTGCGATCCTGCCTCTTAAACCTGGTCAATTTCTTTGAAACAGTAACCAAGGCCATTGATGAGGGGAAGATGGTCCACACAGCCTACCTGGACCTCGCAAATGACTTCGATACAATACCCCACTCTGGCATTATAGATAAGCTCACCAGCTTAAATATAAACCCCTATGACACTAGATGGGTTGCAAACTGGCTCAAGGACAGAACCCACATGGTTAGAATTGCCGGAGCCATGTCAGACTCCAAATCAGTTACAAGTGGCGTCACACAAGGCGCAGTCCTGGGACCTCTCCTGCTCGGTATATATTTCTCGGAGGTACAGGCCAACACGGAAGGACTGTGGCTGACCAAGTTCGCAGATGACTGCAAACTGGGTGCTATAATCGACTCTGCAGCCGACACAACCATCCTCCAAAAGGGCCTCATAGAAACAGGCAACTGGTGCCAGAGCCATGGCCTCAAGCTAAATGCCACAAAGTGTATAGTCATCCCCTTTGGCAAAAACAAAGTGCCCACAAATTACCACATAGGTGGTAATCCATTAAGTACGGAAGAAGTAATTAGGGACATGGGGACCCTAGTTGATAGCAATCTCTCATTTGACAACCACGTGGCCAAAGTGGTTCGAAAAACATTTTATATAGCCCACCTAATCATGATGGGATTCACATCTAGATCAGGGGAGGTCATCATGCCTCTTTACTCATCCCTCATCAGGCTCATAATTGAGTACAATGCCCCTTTTGGGATGTATCTTACCAGACACTTGCAGCAACGGGAAAGACCCCAAAAGTACCTCACCAAGAGGATCAAAGGGCTCAAACAGATGCCATATGCTGCCCGGTTAACAAAACTCCATACTCAGTGGCATACCGCCTGCTCAGAGGCAATCTGTGCCTGACGTATAATGCCATGTCCAACCCGGAAGTAATGGACATGCTGCACCTCAGAAAATCCAAATCCCATCCAGCTATGCGCTCGAGAGACTGGAACCTCAGCACTGACATAAATAGGACATGCTGGAGGGACAGATTCATAATCCAGAGGCTCCCTTCACTCTGGAATAAAATCCCAGTCCAGGTTAGGCAGAGTCCCTCATTCACTCTCTTCAAGAGGAATCTTGATGAGTGGATGGGGGATCATAGGTTTACCCCGGGTATCACTTCTGTGTCACTGTTAGACAGAGGCACAGTATATTAACCTCGAAAAAGGGCATAGCAACATTAATTTAAAATGGGTGGCGAAAGCCAAACACACTCTGGCTTGGCTTATAAATGCCCTAGGACAGATAGACTAGTATGAACCTATGAACCTATGAACCTATACCCACACCCCCAGGTTGTTGCCACAGCGTGACGCATCGCAGACTATCCACGTGCAACTAACCGTGGGTTAAACTGACTTCCAGTTCATAGCCTGCTACAGACCACCCGCCTAAACCCAGGTAACCCACTTGGCCTACTTAAGAATACATGAATATATGCAAGTGTCTCCAAACAACAATATATTGGACAGCTTCATTTACCCACACATAGACTGGGAGCATTACTGCAGCTCCAACACCCTAGGTGAAAGGTTCCTAGAATCCATACACTCAATTGCTATGGAACAACTTGTTACCACTCCCACAAGAGGGGAAAACATGCTGCACCTGATCATCACCAACATGTGGACTATATACTCTCATTGTATATTCACATACCAACCGCAGCCCCTGTACAGAAAACCACAGTCAAAAAGTTGTGTAATGCAAATTCCATGTATTCACATGAGGCAGGCTTCACACATGGGAACTGTTTAAGGTCACAGGTACATATGTCTGTGTGGCACACATACCTCATGTGTGCATTGACATTACTGATATAATATATGTCATACAATATTAAGAGCAACACCCAACACACATGGGCAAACTGTGTGACAAAAACACACATGGCATTTGTAGCATTCAAACCCCTACCTAACTATGTTATGACACTTGAGAGAGATGCATTAGCAGAGTGTGCTATTCGCATGGTGTGGAGATTTCCCTTCTCTTGCTATACTTACAGGGTGCTGACATCATCGGTGTTTAGAAAGAGGAATGTACATCATGTAGTGTGTTCTTCTAGTTGCCAAAATGGACATTTCTTTCAAACAGAATTGCACACACACTAACTTAAGAATACATGAATATATGCAGGTGTCTCCAAACAAACAACAATATATTGGGCAGCTTGAGAGAGACACATTAGCAGAGCATGCTATTCACTTTATTGGGAGGTTTCCCTTCTCCTGCTATACATATAGGGTGCTGACATCATCAGTGTTTAGAAAGAGGAATGTACATCATGTAGTGTGTTCTTCCAGTTGCCAAAAGGGACATTTCTTACACACAGAATTGCACACACACTAACCCCCCCCAAAAAAAAAAAACACACACTGAGCATTTGCAGGATTCAAACCCCTATCTAACTATGTAATGACACTTGAAAGAGATGCATTAGCAGAGCACACTATTCACTTTATTGGGAGGCTTCCCTTCTCCTGCTATACCTATAGGGTGCTGACATCATCAGTGTTTAGAAAGAGGAATGTACATCATGTAGTGCGTTCTTCTAGTTCCCAAAAGGGACATTTCTTTGAAACAGAATTGCACACACACTAACCCCCTCTCCCCAATCACACACACTGCGCATTTGTGGGATTCAAACCCCTACCTAACTATATTACGACACTTGAGTGAGACGCATTCGCAGAGCGAGCTATTTGAATTACTGGGTATCACTTCTTCTCCTGCAGTATTTATAGGGTGCTGACATCATTATTTATAAAGAGGTATGTACATCTGTTACTATCTGTCAGTAAGGGGGATAGCATATATATGCATTAACAGACGCCTACTTCAGGGTCACATATGCACATCAGCACTGCCAGGTTATGTTTTATACCATGCTTCCTGACCACAGGACCTGTAACACATAACACGACTAGTTCAGACCACCCCTCCCATATCCAGGAACCACACTTTGCTTCCCTGGGAACAGTGTAGGATATGAAGGTGTTCACATACACCATTACAGTGGTTAACTTCAGGTACAGGTATATTGAGTGGGGGAACTACTCAGGCCTCAACAACTTCACCCTATAGCCACCACAATTTGTGAATCCATGTGCTATGGCAGGACCAATCAGCACAGCCACAAGGGGGAATACATATTGGACCTGACCATCTGCAACATGGGGACTCTATGTTCCACACCAGAGGTAGATCACCATTGTTAATATCTGACCATAACCAACTTTCCCTGGACATCCATATCTCATCCCCACCCCCAGGCAAGAAAGTCACTGCAAACAAAGTATTTATCAAAAGCAGACTTTGCACTTGTGAAGACTGGGGTGGAAGATTTCAAAGGACCCATGCTGGGGGATTATACAGGACACTCTGCATAATCCTTGACAATTGCATTCTATGAGCATCCGGAAGGTTTGCATTGATCATGCTATCCCAAATAAACACAAGACTCCTCCACAACAGGAGACCTGTCTGGTGTACACCAGCCATATATAAGCTGTACAACAGAAGCAGGGAGCTAATACATTACAGAGCAGTATCCCACAGAGGGAACACGTCTCTGAACAGTATTGGCAAGACACTTCAATCCCTCAAAATCATTACTTCAAAGTGTTGACAGTGAAATTGTCTAGACACTGCAGATAAGGCTCCCCTCAGTCTGTAATTGACACCCAATTACTGTTATAAGTCCTCACCAACCCTCTTCCAGCAAACACCAGCCACATGGATGTGACATTGCAAATTAAACCCCTGGGATCTCCAATGTGTCCCTGCTTGACGGAAGCACACTAGCCTTAAACAGTGCCTTCTGTAACCTACTTTACAGAGGCACAGTAGCCTACTGTACTGGGGAGGCAGACGCCAAACACACTCTGGCTAAGCTTATGTATTCCCTAGGGCAAACAGCCTAGTATTGACCTCTACACCCATATGTTCAATTTTCAGATGCACAATATTTGTTGCTGATAAACTGTTTGCAGGTCTTTATTGCCATAGCTTTCCCTGTTTCTATGAACAACTTGTGTATCTGTGGAAGATGTTTGAATATGAGAGGGATCCACTATTTTACTTATGTCTCTTTTGTCATTTAACTGCATGCACTGGGCAGATTGCTGTATTGTAGGAGGTTCCTGGCTTAACACATACAAATGCCAGATATGTGTGGCCAACTGCTAAACTGAGACATGGCCTAAGTGTGTGAGCATGCCCAGTTCAGGCTTTCCATGGCTTGTTGCCTGACATATGTCTCATTTATCAAAGTGTGCAAGCATGCCCAGTGTGAGCTTTCCATATGTTGAAATCTGAGGTCCACCACATTTGTGGTTGTGTGTGAACTTCAACAATACTTCACATTTATAGTTGTGTGTTGGAAGTCATGTTGTGTACTTACTGCCCAACTGCTTTGTGTCTGAACCCAACAGGGATTATACTGTGCCTGCAGGGTTTCCATGGGATAGTTTGCATACAGTTGTCAACATCCTTTCATACTGACCAAACACTGTAATATCGTATAGTGTACTGGTTCACTACTTTCACTGTGGTGGGCACTATCCTGGGTTTCAGTCCTATCACTGCTTTAAATATTCATAGTGAGCACACCAGACTGGTTAATGGCCAGTTGTGCAAATATGACCATGCTGCATTTTGTTCAGATATGGACTACTTAAACCAGGCTTGTCCAACATTGGTAGTGTATTCTGCAACTTGGGTGGACATCGACAAACACTAGCTATGTGTCCTAGGCCATTTCTAATGCTAGTCAGAGAGTGTGTTTGTCCTTCAACACACATTGTAACTGGAGTTTGCCATGACATATTTCAAGGTTAGTATACTGTGCCTCTGTCTACCCGTGACATAACAGTGATACCCAGGGTAATCCTACCATCTCCCATCCACTCATCAAGATTACTCTTGAGGAGAGTCAATGAGGGACTCTCTGGCTAACCTGTACTGGGAGTTTACTCAAGAGTGGAGAGAGCTTCTGGGTTATGGATCAATCACTACAGCATGTCCTATTTATGTCAGTGCTGGGGTTCAGGTCTCTCATGTGCATAGCTCACTGGCATTCAGATTTTACAAAGTGCAGCATGTTCATTGATTACAGCTTGGACATGGCTTTATACATCAGGCACAGATTGCCTCTGGGAAGGCAGTATGGCACTGTGTGGAGCTGCAGTTTGTTTAATCAGGCAATACATGGCATCTGTTAGAGCTCTTTGATCCTCCTGGTGAGGTACTTTTGGGGTCTTTCCAGTTGCTGGAGGTGTCTGCTGAGGTACATCCCACAGGGGCCATTGTACTCAATTGTGAGGCTGATGAAGGATGACTGAAGAGGCACAATGACCTCCCCTGATCTAGATGTGAATACCTTCATGCTTAGGTGGGTATATGGTATGTTTCTGTAACCACTACAGCCACATGGTTGTCAAATGCAAGATATCTATCAACTTGTGTCCCCAGGTCTCTTATTACTTCTAAAGTACTTAATGGGTTAACACCTATGTGGTAATTGGTGAACACTTACTGTTTTTCCACGGGGGATGACTATACACTTTTCTGCATTTAGCTTGATGACATGGCTCTGGCACCAGTTGTCTGTTTCTATGTGGCCCTTTTGTAGGATGCTTGTGTCAGCTGGAGGGTCAGATATGGTGCCCAGTTTGTAGTCATCTGCAAACGTGTTCAGACACAGTCCTTCCATGTTGGCCTGTACCTATGGAAAATATATACCAAACAAGGGAGGTCCCAGGACCGAGCCTTGTGGGATGCCAGTTGTAGCTGGTTTGTAGTCTGACATGGCTGCAGCATTTCTGACCATGTCAGTTCTGTCCTTGAGCTGGTTTGCAACCCATCTACTGACATAGGGGTTTATATTTAAGCTGGTGAGCTTATCTATAATGAACACGTGCGGTTTTGTATGGAAGGCTTTTGCAAGGTCCAGATAGGCTCTGTGGACCACATTCCCCTCATCAATGGCCTTGATGACTGTTTCAAATGAGTCAAACATGTTTAAGGGCAGGATCTGCCTGGGTAGGGTCCAGTGTCTGTAGGTCCCCAATATCTTTATTTCTGAGGTCCATGATGATCCTTTCCATAGCTTTGCAGACCAAGCTTGTCAGGATTCTGGGGTGATAGTTTGCAGTATCCATTCAGGCACCACCTTTGTGGAGAGGGACCACTGTTGCTGTACACTGCTCTTTGGGTACATATTCTGTGGTAAGGCTGAGATTGAGCAGTAGTGTTATTTGGTGTTCCATTCTTCTTGGAGTTCATGGAGGATGCAGCCCAGGACACCATCTCGTACCATTGATGCTGTGCGTTTTGCTTTGAAGATGCTGGCTGTTACCTCAGCATCTGCAATGTCAGGGGGCCAGCACTCTGCTGGGATAGATATTTGGCATTTTGGTGGTGGTGGGGGGGGGGGGTTTGCACTGAACATGTCAGGTTGGATGTTGGCAATGTGTGTGGCTTTGGTGTATTGTTTGTAATATTTGAGTAATTCAGGGCATATCTGGGAATTCCCACCAAGGTTCCTACCATCAGTTAAGAAAGCCTTGTGATTATCCTTAGTGTCCTGTACAATTTGTATCTTCATAGGTTCATAGGTTCATACTAGGCTATCTGCCCTAGGGCATTTATAAGCCTAGCCAGAGTGTGTGGCTTTCACCACCCCTTGCAATGTGAATATTATGCCCATTTAGGGTTTACTTTACTGTGCCTCTGTCTAGATGTGACACAGTGATGACCCCCAGTGTAAATCTACGATCTCCCATCCACTCGTCAAGATTCCTCTTGAAGAAAGTCAGTGAGGGGCTCTGCCTAACATGGACTGGGATTCTGTTCCAGAGTGTAGGGAGCCTCTGGGTTATGAATCTGTCCCTCCAGCACATCCTATTTATTTATGTGTGGAGGTTGAAATCTCTCGCTCTCACGGCTCTGATGGATTTGGATTTTCTGAGGTGGAGCATGTCCTTTAATTCTGGATTGGACATGGCCTTGTACATCGGGCATACATCGCCTCTGAGTAGGCAGTATGTGACTGAATACAGCTGGGGTTTCTTCAACTGGGCAGCATATGACAAATGTTTGAGACCCTTTATCCTCTTGGTGGGGTACTTTTGGGGTCTTTCTAACTGCTGCAGGTGCCGGGTAAGGTACATCCCAAACTGGGCATTGTACTCAATTATGGGCCTGATAAGAGAAGAGTATAGGGGCACAATGACCTCTCTTGATGTAGATGTGAATCCTTTCATGATAAGGTGGCCAGTATAGAAGGTCTTCCTAGCTACCTTGGCAATGTGAGTGTCACATGAGAGGTTACTGTCCACTTGTGTCCCTAGGTCCCTGATTACTTCTTCCGTACGTAATGGATTACCACCTATGTGGTAATTTGTGAGTACCTTGTTTGGTATTTGGAGAGACATTCATACTCTCCAGTGTCTTCAGGAAGGCTGAGTGGGGTTTCTGGGTTTGAGAGGGTGGTCTGTAGCATGCTACAAACTGTACAGCAGTTTTGCCTATGGTTAGTTGCACAAGGATGGTCTCCGATGCTTTGTGCATTGTCAGTAACCTGGAGGTGTGGGTATCTTTGATGAATATGGATACTCCCCCTCCTTTTGTGGTTTGGTCCAGGTTTTGGGGCCGAAAAGCATGATATGACGTATAACCTGGTAGTGCTGGGGTGCTCTCAGGAGCCTTGAAGCAGGTTTCCATCACTGCACAGACATCAATGTTCTCCATACTGGGGAGGGCCTCGAGAGCGTGCATCTTGAGGTTTAGACTTCTGGCGTTGAGCAGCATAACCCTTATTTTTTTTTCCACTTATGTTTTCTAGGGAGGTGGGTTTGTCTTTTGAGCCTTGCCTAAAAAAGGCACTATGGAGGTGGCAAGAGCCTTAGCCAATATCCAGAAGCCCAGGGGTGACAGGTGCAAGCCATCCCTGGCAAAGCAGCGTGGCTTGTCAAGCATGTTATCCCAAGCAGACAGACATTGGATCCCCTTGGAATGACACCAGTAATTGAGCCAATTGTTAAAGCTGATCATTCTGTGTTTGTACTGTGGCATCATTCTTGGTGAGGGTAAGATGCTGCTCAGGGTCAGGGTCATACCAGCCTGGGCTACATAATCAGAGAGCTCCTCTATGTCTCTTTTCATGTAGTCCAGGGAGGTACGTCTCAGGTCATTCACACCATCATGGACAATGACTGAGTCATATTTGTACTTGCTTTGGAGTGACCTGCATGCTTGTGTTATGTGGCGGATTGTAGCGGCCAACAGGCAGCTTACTGTAACCTTTTCCTTGTTCAGTCTGGTGAGCAGGACATCAGTGTGTCTGACTATGGAGTCACCTATTACAAGTGTATCAGGCATGTTGTTTGTCCTTAAGGGCTGTGACTGTTTGGCACACTGACTTTGTGAACTATGTGTTGCATGTGCTATGTTTTGAGGTAGTAGTTGCTTGGGTGTCTGCTTTGGAGGCCTCTGTTGATTTGGTGGATTTTTATTTAGAGCCTCCAGGAATGTTTTTGTGTGTTTATGTCTTAGGTTTGCAGTTGTGATAAGTCTATGTGAGACTGGGTTTGTGGTGTGTGTGGTTACCTTCTCCTCCTGACTGGTTTTGCCAGTACTGAGTTGAGAGAGCTCGGCCTCCAGTTTGGATAATTAGTTGCATCTCTCACACATATTTGTATTTCTTGGGGAGAGGAGGGGGTTGTCTGTGTACATGGGGCAGGTGTAACATTGCCTCAAGATTCCCAGATTCAACATGTTGTAGCTGGCCTTAGTGGATTTTATGTGTAGCCATAGTTTTTTGCCATAATAATGATCAGAGATTACTTCCCTTTTTGGGTTTTTCTCTATCATTTAGTAGCTTCCTCCTTCTCTTGCATGGTTTGGTAATGGCTGGGGTCCACCAGGCCAGATGCCTGCGAGTATGGAATTGGGTCTTGATTTTATTTGGGATTGCATAATCCATGCATTCCTGAAAGTGTTCATAGAATGCATTTATAAAGGGTTCTGAGGTGTGGCCCATATTTTCCACAGGCACAAGGCCTTTAATGGATTCCACATCAGTTTGGAGGAGTGCAACATTTGCTTTACACATGTTTTTCACTGTGGTTTTCTGCCCAGGGACTGGGGTCAGGATGTAAATATCCAGTGTGATTACTCTATGGTCTGATATTACCAGTGAGGGATACACTTCTCATCTGGCCATAGAGTACCCATGTTGCTGATTATCACATCCAGTATGCTTACCCCTCTTGTGGGAGTGGTAAGTTGTTCCTGAGCATTTTGGTTTATGAATTCTAGGAACCTTTGGCCTAGGGTGTTGGAGCTAGAATAATGATCCAAGTCTATGTTTGAGTATTTTCAGTCGCCCAATATAATGTTGTTTGGAGAGACCTTGATATTTTCATGTGTTCCGAAGTAGGCCAAGTGCAGTTCATGGCATTAGGAGGGTGGTCTGTAGCAGGCTACAAACGGGGAGGCAGTTTTAGCAGCTGTTACTTGCCCGTGGATAGTCCATGCTGCTTCTTATTGTGGTACCAATCTGGGGGTGTGGTTATCCTTGACAATTATTGATAGTCACCCTCCTTTTGTAGTTTGTTCCATGTTTTGGGGCTGTAAAGCATGGTATGAGGTGTAACCTGGTAGTGTTAGGGTGCTCTTGTGAGCCTTGACTAGGTTTCTGTTACAGAACAGATATCAACATTCTCCATGCTAAGGAGAGTTTGGACTGCATGCATCTTGCAGTTTAGACTTCTGGCATTGGGAAGCATTACGTCTAGGTTCTTATCCCTTGTGATACCTATGGAGGTAGGATTGTGTTTTGAGCCTTACCTATTCAAGGCACAGTGGGGGTGACAACAGCCTTTGCAAGTATCCAAAAGGCCAGGAGTGATAGGTGCACGCCATCCCTAGCAGGTGGAGCATCATGTCTTGCTCAGCATGTCATCCCAGGATGACACACATTGGATCCCCTTTGACTAACAGCAATACTTAAGCCAATTATAGTAATTGATCATCTTGTCTTCATATTGTGGCATCATGCTTGGTGAGGGTAGGATGTTAGTCAGGGTCATCAAGTTTGCATATACTACATGGTGTTACATTGCTTAACACATGGCAATCATGCCTCAGGTGGTGCTGCAGGGCTGTCTATGTTGGATGCACATACTACACTCCCTGTACATGATCGAAAGCAGGTTGTGTCAACTTAGGCATCCCTTTTACTATATGTGTGAGTCAGAGAGAGGTATCATTTCCAGGGTTCCTACTGAGCCAGTGTATGTGCTATGCATTGCCTCTTTGCCAAGGCATACCAGGCACGCCTCCTTCTGCCTACTGGGGCAGGCTCAGGTTGTTCCTCCTCCGAGTCACGCTCTGCCTGTGATTGGCTTGGCAATGGTGGGGGGCTGTTTGGCCCAGCCCTATGCTGGTCCTGCTGCAGCTGTTTTCGCAGAATCATATTATGTAGCATAGCACATACCATGACAATTTGGGTACATGTAGTTGGTGAGTACTGCAAGGCTCCACCAGATGTGTCCAGGCACCAGAACCGTGACTTGAGCAGCCCAAACACACACTCGATTACATTTCGTGTTTGTGCGTGTGCCTCATTATGGCGTTCTTGTTCAGGTGTGTGTGCATTTCTGATGGGTGTCATCAGCCATGGCTCAAGTGCGTAGCCAGCCTCCTCCACTAAGTGACCATGTGGGATGTCCCCACTGGCAAATGTCTGGTACAGCTGCATCAAATGCCAGATATGGGAATCATGGTAGCTTCCAGGGGCAGTCAGCACACACATTCATTATTATGCCCTGGGCATCACACATGACCTGGTAGTTGATGGAGGGGAAGCCCTTGTGGTTAATGTAGGCTCTACCCCGCTCTACAGCTGGTGCTTTGATGCGTATATGCGTGCAGTCTGTTGCACCCACTACCTCAGGGTATTCCGCTATTTGCTGGAAGAGACGCATATTGCTGGCCAATACCTCACGGGAATTGGGGAAATATACATGATCACTGACATGTGCTGACATGGCATCCAGGAACTGGTGCAGTACCATGGATGCTGATGCCTGTGATATCCCCATCATATCACCAGTTGGTCTCTGGAAGGTACCTGTTGCTAGTATTCTTAGGCCAACACATACCTTGGTTTCCACTGGGATGGGTTCCCCTCTGTTGGTTCTGTGTGTGAGGTGTGGCCTGCACAGCTCAACAATTTGCTGTAGGAGGTCTCTGTCCACTCTATAGCACTCCACTATCTCCAGCTCATGTAACCACTGGTAGGTGACCCTGGGCCTGTACACTCTTCTCCGTCTCCTCACTGTGGGTTGTCCGGCAGCATTTGCATAGTCACCACCCTCAGCAAGTTGCATATGTCTCCTTATAACAGCTATGGCAGCCCCTAGCATTTTTGGTCTGAGTGAAGCTTTTTCAGTTTTCACTTCTAATAGCTTACTCCTCTGTTGCAGTGTCTCTTGAGAGAAACATTCTGCACTGTTGTTTGCAGAGTTTTAAGTGCTGGGCTGGGCTACTGTTCTGCCTGTGTAATTGCCTGCTTCTGATTGTTTTCACCTGCTAGCTCTGCCAGTAATCTCTGCTAGCTTCCTACTATTTCTCATGCTTCCTTTTTCCCTTTTGTTTCCTCAGGGTGGAGCGACGCGCATACCAGCGGAAACACGCTCACAGCGGCTAACACACGTGCACACATGCTTAGACAGACTAGAATCTGCTTATTCAGGTTAGAACGCATGCACACCAGCGCAAACAAGCTTAAAGGTGTTTAAACAGGCTCCTACATGCTTATTCTGCCTTAAACGCGCGCACTCACACTTACACGTGCGCACTCTATCTTACTTGTGCCTACCAGCACGCACACGCACGCATGCACGCCCAGCAAGAAACTTTGGTGTTATCCATAGTGTACACCTTCCATTTCTTGGCTTTCCCATGCCTACTTGTTGACACTCTTCTTTCCGTGATGTGTGACTGACATCTTTCACATGCCACTGTGCTCCAATGAGCTGCATTTCTTTCATACATTCCCCCCTGAGATGTCACCTATCTCCTACTCTGTTACTCCTCCTTATCCTACTCTTACACTGCACGGAATGTGCTCATTTGCTATGTGACAGTACGATTCACTATCCTACCACTCATTTACATGGGATTGCCTACTAATGCTTAGTTACATGTCTTACACTCAGCTTCCCCCCTTAGCAACCCCTACTCGGTGGCCATGTTGTTTTCAGCCTGCTATTCTCTTACATTGTAAATTCATGCTTTGGGTTTAAAATTTTTATTTTTCTGTTTTTTTTATAGCGCAGCCCATTTGCATGGTGCTGCGCTACTTTTAAATTTATTTTATTTTTGCAACGGGGTACGTTGCCAGTGGCCACATATTTGGCCATTGGCATGCTGCCTGGGACATTTGCAACCTTTATTTGGAGCTGACAAGGCTCCATTGTGTTATTTGCAGAACGGTACTCAGTTATCAACTGAGTGCATTTCTGCAGATAACACAGCTCTTACACGGGCAGGTTTCTGCTTTCTGGATCACAAAATTACCTCATTTGCATGACTTTCAGCTGCAAGTGATGTAGTTAGCATATCCACGCCCTGTCTGTGTAAGAGCCGTTTTAGGTGCTCTCTTACATGCACATACAGGCTGTTCCTGGATAGCGATGGCTGCATGGAGTCTTACACTACTCTTAGACTCCGTGCAAGCCATCGTGAATCCTGCCCTATGTGTTTGTTTAAGCTGAGGAGATTGTGCAATCATTTTAGGGGGCACCCTCACCCCAACTGTCATACAGCAATGTTCACCTCTTATTGTATAGCCTGCTAATAGCAGTTGTCCACCAGGCAGGTTTGCTGTGCCATGGGGAGCTTGTATTCCTTCTGTCAGGTACAGCCGGGTCTATGCAATTGTACTGCTGCTTACATAATGGATGGGTGCAGAGCTCTGCATATTAGCTTGTCCCATCTGAGGGGGGAGGTGCAGTCAAGCTATGTAAACCATCCCATACAAGGTAATAAATTGCTTTGTTGAAGTATATTTCTGTATTTTCTGCAAGGGTAGGTCTGATAGTTTTAATGAGACTGATTTGTGGTCAGATCACACCGGGGAAGACCTCACAGTGGTGGGGCTGCAGTGGTCACCTATATTTTTAAACACATGATGCACTACATTGGCTCCCCTTGTGGGGATGTTATGCTACTGGTCCAGGGCATTGTAGTTATGGATGTGGACTAACCTTTCGGCAAGTGAGCTTTAGCATGACTAAGCAACACAGGTCATGGTTACTTAATGTCACCCCAAACGATGGTGTACTGATATATTTTGATAGACACAAGTATATTCACATAACTACAGTAGATGTCTGGATTCATGGAGCTGCTCCTGTAGCTGGGAATGGCTTCAGTAAGTGCCCTTCCAGCAGTGAATAACACCTGCAGTGTCTCCGGCAAATCATAGTGTTTCTCTAAATCTGGATGTGTATCTATCATTAATGAATATGTATACACCACCTGCATTACCTTGCACACAGTTTGAGTTCTGAACATGTGGAAGAGCATGTAGTCTGGTATGGCTGTGGTGCTGTCAACAGCTATGAACCAGGTGTCTTTGACTGCACAGATATCTGCATATTTTAAGGTGGGGACACCTTCCACAGAGTGGGGTTTAGTGTTGCCATTTCCAGCATGTAGCAGCATAACCGTGATGTTGTATGAAGATAGTGCTCTCATTGGAAAGATTTCCCTCCAGATAGTGCCTATAAGATACACTGTGGGGGTGACAGGAACCTTGGCCAGTACTCAACATCCTAGGGGTGAGGGATGAAGACTATTTCTGGCAAACCATTGATGTCTAGTGAGCAGGTCATCCAAGGCAGACATGTAGTGGATCTCCTTACAATGATACCATATGCTAAGGCAATTATTGACGTCCATCATTTTCTGTGTGTATTGAGCCATAATTATAGATGAGGGTCCAATGCAGCTGAAAGCGCTGGGCATACCTGCAAGAGACATAGAGTGTCTAAGCTCAGTCATGTGTCTGCATACAGTCCGGTGACATATGTCCCTAGTTGTACACACCTGCAGGAACTATGATGTCATCATTATATTACCTGATATTCCTTGAGTTGTGGCAATGTGTGGTATGGTGTATCGTGTCAACCCACAGACAGCTAACTCTGACCTTTCCCATATGTAGCCTGGTGACACGGACATCAATGTGTCTCACAATATAATCACCTATGAATAATGGGTTTGATTTTGTGTTTTGCCTCAGGTGTCTGACCAGTGAGACAGTGGTTGGGGCATAAACTACTATGTGTACTGTGCTCTCCAGAGGTAGGATTTTCTGAGTTGTCTGTTGCTTGGGAATGTGTCTGGTAAGGGGCTGCACACATGCAGGTGTGTGTGATGTAGGTGTGGGTGGTGCAGGAGGTGAGCTGTGCATGTTGGCAAAATGCTCATTGCCATATGTACTGACTGTTGTTTGAGATACCATGGAAACAAGGTTTGACATACAGTCACATCTGTCACACATTATATTCATGTGGCATAGGGGTAGATGGGTGCGGACACTTTCCATGTCTCATCAGCAGTCATTGATAGTGCCATTAGCAATACAGTCATGCTTGTGTGCACATCACAGCATGCCCATGTTAGGCAGTGTCATGACAGATGGTGAAATGTAACATGTCACATGTATGTAGGTCACCTAAGGTAACCCAGCACCTGACAGTGTGCCATACAATGCTTTGCCAGCCAGGTGGACCTTGAATTGACCATAATCCTGTTATTAGGCTTGGTCCCAATACCATACCTACAAATGTGACACTGTGCAAGTCCAGCAAAGTTAGGGTCATGCTGCCACACCCTTGGGGTTGACAGCCTGAAACACAGTATTTGTAGGCATGCCTTGCAGTGAAGATGTGGATGCCTGTGTATGCACAGATGACTTGTTCAATTTTGCTGACATTACACTGGCCTTGCAAGCATTCAATGCCTGTCAAGCAACCGGACAGATAACTGTCTGTTGTGTGACATGATGAAAGAAAACAGACATGTGTTCCGGGTAGATAACTGTACAGCATGACATACCTAGGACATGTCACTCCACACCTCCAAATCCGAAACTGAACCAAGAAAACTGCGCTGAACAGCTGATTGGAACCAATAGCAGCTTTATTAAGAAACACACAAACAGGTTAAGTGCTTTCTTCCCTTATGAAGGGACTTCATCAGAACAAACTTAACTACCAAACCAAGTCCTTATATATACACACTAATTAACCAATAATGCAATAATTCACTTAATTAAGTTAAAATGAACCACAACAAATATAAAAAAATCCTTAAAAAGACCACAATAAATACAGAAAATTCTTAAAATGATGAACTACATCCTTTTCAGTCAACCTCCTGTAGTTCATATAAACTAATATCAACACATTGATAGCTATAAAATGTATACATAGAATGAAAATAAAATAAAACAAAATTAAATAGAATAAGCCTGTTATACTAATTCATATGTAAAACAGGCTATATAAAAATTTTAAAATGTTAAAAATGTTGTAAATCTATTAATTTCACATATATTTCATAAATTATATGGTAATAGGAAACTTTATAAAGACATATTCAATAAAAAGTATAAAATAGGAACTAGAATGGATATGTATATGTGTGTGATAAAACTAGGACACTAATCCAGGATATTTTTTAGTTTTGAAATGCAACTGATGTTAACATTTTCATTAAGACCTGGGAATTCAGTTGCATTCAATGTTAGTTGCCACTTTAATTCACTTATGTCCAAATTGAATATCTAACACCTTCCCTTGCACATCTTTGTTTAACTGTTGCAGTACTAGGAATTTAAAACTATGATTGTTAAATTCAAAAACATGTCTGGCTAAGGCATTGGTCATTTTTCCATTTTTTTATATCCAAGAGAAGTTCATAAGTCCTCTCCTTAAATTGTCTACACGTATTTCCAACGTAAAATGCTAAACATGACTGACAATTAGCTACGTATATCACATTTTTAGTGCAGCAATTAAAATGCCCTACTATACATATATTTATGCCATTTATCATTACATCTTCTGCAGTTTCCATTATGCTCTTGCAACACCTCCCCATACCACACTTAAAATTCCCAAGCGATCTAACAGTTTTATCTGGTTCAAAATCTCTTCCAGATTCCAATAAATTCTTAAATGACCTGTCTTTTTTATAGACTATCATAGGGGCACTTCCTACTTTCTCTGCTATGTGATGATTATACAATAAAATCCCCCAATTGTGTCTCACTATACCTGCAATTGCCTCTGCATCTAAATTATACGTGGTAATAAAACACATATTATTATATTGTCTACCATTTTGTGCCACTTGAGTTTTTAAATTGTTGGAGCCACCATTACATGAAATAGTGCCATTTAACCTCTTTTGAATGATTTCTTTAGCCACTTTTTGCACTATTGAATGGGAATATCCTCTCTTTAGGAACATTTGAGATATAAATTCTACCTCATCCCTAAAATTTTCATCTTCACTTACCATCCTGGCAGCCCTAACTAGCTGCCCTTTTATTATTGGCCTTTTTTGTGCTGGAGGATGATAGCTCCTAAAATCTAAATAGGAATTGGAGAAGGTAGGCTTTCGAAAAATACCTGAGGTCAATTTACCTTTGTTCTTGTTTATTGTTAACCTCACATCTAAATAGGTAATACTCTCCTTACTGTAATCAAAGGTAAATTTAAGAAATTCTACAGTTTTATTGATGTAGGACAAAAGACTTTTTAATACTTCTTCACTACCTTTCCAAATGAGAAATATATCATCCAAAAATCTGGTAAAACAAGACATGTACTCACTAAATTCACTTGTGAAAATATATTCTTGTTCCCAGTAGGAAATCACATAATTTGCAAATATGGGGGCATACGCTACCTAGGACATGTGGCAGGTGGACACACTTTGGACAAAGGTGGCTAGTCCTCTGCAGTAGACCTCACAGCCATGTCATGGAGATATCCACCATTAGTTTGTTGAAGGGCAGGATGCATGAATTGCTGTGAAATTGTCACCTAAGATGGATCACCACCACTATGCTGCTTGTTTCTGCAAGCTTGGACATCTAAGTCACTGAATATTGCACATTGTATTGTGATGCTGCAGCTGTGCTCCTAATCACCATCTGGTCAGTTTCCTAGTGAAATGGCACCAACCCTGGTACAGAAAGCATAATACATGCAAACACCAACTGATTGCTCAGGTTGCTAATCAAGGCATCTACCTGGAGAAGGATATGTGAAGCCTACAGAGCCTTTCATGATGTGGGACAACTATGTGGATGAACAAACAGGCTGTGTCCTGCTTCTCATCATGAGTTTCCTAGTAACATATTGTGTGTGATCACAGAAAAAGTATTGGAGCATGGTATCCCAAGGGAGATTGGTTGTGGTGAGACCAGCATTAGTAGTAACCAGGCACCAACAATTCAGGAGACTCCCCTGCTTTTCACCTTCTTCACAATGTAATTGTGTCCTTTCAGTACACACCACTTGAGTAGTGTCCAACTGCAGAATACCTGTGTAAAACCTCCTGCATTACCTTCATAGGGTATACATATTATACTTACCTCCATTGTTTGTCTGTGTTCTGTACAAACACCTTGTATGACTGTTTTCTTGGTACATGATGGAAGTAACTGTGATACTTAATTGTACAGAGGACAACTATCATGCTGTGCCAAGCAGTGTCCCCAGATCTCTCAGTAATCTGATATATAAAGTCATGAAAAGAGTTTGCAGTGTTGTACACCTACTGACACTGGACCAAATACATTTTTTTTGCTCAAGGGCAGCTCATGCCTACCTACTCTAACCGGTGGACCTCATTGTGTGGTAAACTATGCAATGGATGAAAGGAGTATGACTCACTCCAATTATCATGGCTTAACAAGGTGTTTGACAATGTTAGGGTAGCAGGCCTTGCTGAAAACTGTGTAGGTTATTTACAGAGTGGTATGTCAGTTGGTGGATAGCTAAGAGTCTGATAGTCATGATCTATGAAGATAGCATTGGGTAGGCCTACACTACAATGATGCCAGTCAGCAGTGGACTTCCCTCAGACATCATTAATGGAGTACCCCTTGTAGCCATTCCATTCTCTACAGTCACGGCCACTGTCAGTGACCTCTGACTGACTGTGTTAGCAGGTGATTGCATATTAGGAGCTGTCACTGAATCCCACACAGAATAATTATCCAGGATGGCCTGGGACACACATTCAATTGTTGCCAGAGCCACTGACAAATAGTAAATGGCAAGGACTGCACAATACTATCCTTTTGCAAGTCATCTGCCCCTGGAAAATATAGTAGTGTCCGCACGCCTCACACAATTGAGCCATTATTCATGGACTTTTGGACACAGAGACTAATGTAGCCTTTGACTTTCATTGGTCAGTAAGATGTGGGGATCCATTCAATGTTGTACAACCTATACAGAAAGGTATGGCATGTAAATCCCAGACTGTCATTGTTATACTGTATTTGGTACTCATCACACCTATCATTGAGGGCAATGGCACCTTTGCTATGTCACTACATATGCATATCTTACAACTGTAGCAGCCACACAGGTTCCATGTTAAACCAATACAGATTGTAGATAACATGTCCTATGCAGTCCGTATCAAGACTGTACATGTGTAGAATGTCTTCTACATACCTTGAAAGGGATATGTATGGCTGCCATACAGGGAGGTGTCAGATGCCACTGTGTACCTCCCACTTATCCAAGACAGGAGTAACACATGTATTACCTGCTCTATACACCTACACCATCACTGTGGTATAAATAGTACATGCTGGAGAGACAGGTATGTAACACAGACACTATACCCAATAGGTGACAGGCTCACCATGCATGTGAAGCACACGTCTGCTGTAAGGCACATCATGTGCAAGTTGCATAATGGGATGCAGAACAAGACAATCATAACTGGTGTAGGACAAATGTCTGTAATGGACACAGGACATTTGTGGATGGGTCAGCTCCATCACCACAGCTTGTAGATGTGTTAGGTCCCGAAACCCTGGTGACACTTATCAAGAGTATCAGACCTGTTCATAGATTAGGAATGTATGAGTAGGATGAATGATGTAATTGTCCTTGTTAGCCTGTAATATACATATGAACCTATGAAGCCATGCACCTATAGTGCTGTACCTTGCTGAAGACATATTTCTTCTGTGCTGACATTCCTTCCTGTGCTGTAATGTCTATGAGTTTATTGCTGCTGTGAATCCATAGGTGTTACAGACTCCTGAAACTGAATCATAAACAGATCCATAACACACCTTTCATTGCGTAAGTATACAACATAAAGTACACAAAATAATGTGGCCTACTCATTACAAATGTCAGCATACAGTATTTGTCAGTGACCAGTACAAGTGGCATGCAAAGCAAGACTGGAGTACACAATTACATATTAATTTTGATAGTCACCCTGTGCATCAGACACATAGCTTTACTTCCCTGCATCGATGACAGGGATTTGGCACAGGTATCATCGCTTGCACAAGGTGTTGTGTGGGGGTGTGGGAGGCCTAGGATGACCCAATAGGTTGAAACATGTGTGTGACTCAGGAAGAGGAGCAGGCAAGATGGACCACAGAAATGTGCCTCGTGTGTCTGTAGGTGACCTGATTTTGACAGTGGTGTGTGAGTGTGTGCATGAACGCAGTCAAGCTCCATGTGTGTATGTTGGACAGCTTTGAGATGTGCATGGTAGAGCTGACAGTTCACTGTCGCCACCCCTGAACACAGGAACTGGGTCTGCCAGGAGTTGAACTGGCACATCCATGGCCAAGGTCAGAAGCACTGCTAGTACCTGACAGTGACTGCTGTCTGCTGTGACTGTGTCCTCCACAGGAACACCCAGGACCATGATCCCATGGCCTGCCACATCTTGCTATGGACAGCACACTCCCCTCTGGGGTGCTGGATGTACTGCCACTACGGGAGCGTGATTGTGCATGGCCACATGCAGTCTCAGCAGATGGAGTACCTCCACGAGTCTGATGCTCAACTCCAACCAGACGTTCCATCACAATGTGCGTTCCAAGACAGATATTCTGCGATCTGTCTCAGACCACTGTCTTTCCACTGCATCTGTGAACCAATACAGGGTATCAGCAATGAAGTGCAGGCAGTCATGAATATCAGGTTATGCTGCATCCATAATCCTGAGCATTTGTCTGGAGTTCCTTTTGGAATGTGCCTGTGCCTCCATGATGGCCCAAAACATATGCCAAGTGACCCGTGAAGAGACACCTGCAACAGGTGGTGGAAGGATAGCAGACCTCCTACGAGTACCCCTATCAATCAGCCTGTGTGGAACCTTGCCTGCTCTCTGGCTATGGTCAGTGTCTACACTCAGTGGAGCCATTGTTGCCACACTTTTCTGTTTAATGTCCCCACCCTCTGACTGTCCAATATGTGTGGCCTCTGCGGACTGGGTATGTATAGGCATACTGATTATATGCAGTGATAATGAGGCAGAAGAAGGATGTAAACCTCTGGGACAGATTCAGCCCCAAAATCCCCACCTGTGCCTCACTTTGGCCACCGACATCATAAGAGTCTGAAGATACACTGACATCAGGTTGTGTAGGGGACAAAGACCAATCCCCCCAGTCACCTGTGATAAGAAAGGGAAAAACCGTACATTAATACCTGCACTATTATGCTCTTCAGAACTATGTTGCAATATATTCAAAGCTGTATACACTGTTGTCACTATTAAAGACCTGTTAACTCCCAACCTCATACAATGGGACATGACGCCATTATTTTTCCCACAAACATCTGTAGTTACTTGTTAATAAATCTCTTTACACAGCAATCTCATCAGCAACAGTGAGGTACACTGTTGACATTATTGAAGACTCTGCACAGTGTACACATATAGCAATCTGTAATGTCCTGAAACACTGTTGCATCTATCAGTGTGTCACACCTACAAGGCATAGGTATGACTCTAAAATGTGTACAGTCAGAAAATATCTGTGCAGTTGGCAATCACGCCGACAGTACAGCAATCCATTCAGCAGATGACACTTTAGGGAATGCATTGCAGTAATTCTACATATGTGACAAAACTGTTTTGTGCTTACCAGGAGCAGGATCATAGCCTTGTCCGATTCCTGACGGACCTGTGAAAAGTTGAGGGAGAGGTAATGTAAACACCACTGCATGTTGCACTGTAACAGGGTAAAACGTCCATATATCTCACTTTTACAGTAGCTATTTTGTTAATTGTTATGTTGGTCAAAATCTGAGCATGAGACTCAAACTGCAGTTAACCCCCCCCCACTAAAAACAAATACCTGACACCCAAGTAAAAGTGCGCACACCCTGACACAGTGAATGCTACAGTATTTATGATGGATGAGAACAGGAACATTCTCATTGCAGTATTCCAATGCTGATCAAGCTAAGCCTGCCTGGATGCTCCTCTGCCGTGGAAACTATGGCACCCACATCCACAATATGCAGTGTGATGGATGCCTTGGAGCTGTCATGTGTTCCTAGGTTCACCAGGAATTCCTCAGTGTTTGAGAGTGGTTATTCTGCTGCAGGCCCTCCACTGGCAACACCAAGATCTCTGTCCACACCTGCTGCTCTTCTGCATGCAGCATTTATCATATCTGTCACACAGTGTTGAATCTGCTCATATGTCCTTCTCTGGTGACCTATGCCATTAACATCATGGACAATGTCAGCCCACAATGCTCCATGATGTTAACTGTTTTGCCTCCCCTGGACAACAGGAGTTCATAGTGCTGATAGAGGCTTTCCAGGATTATATTGTTCTCAGCATCTGTAAAAGGTACACGGCATCTTACATACATGTTTCCTGAAAGACAACAAAATGGGAACACATGTCAGGATCACATACGTGGAAGTACACTATGCAGAGATATAGTAAGAACAGAATGGTGGCAGTATCCTCTGCTTGATCACATATGTCATATTCCACAGTGGGTAAACATACTAAGTGTGTTGATACAACTAAGATGCTAGCAATAGTCAGCTATTCCCATTCATGCCATGTCAGATACGGTTGTATAATCACACACAGGAGTCCATTGTAGTGTGTATCCTAGGGGCAACTCCCTGATAATATGTCAAAATAACAGTGCCAAACAAATAGCAGTGTGCTATTACAGCACTATAAAGGGACTTTCCCATGAGACCAGTGTGCGGCGCCACATTGACAAGAAACATTCCACCCTTGATGTATTGTATGTCCTTTGTAGGTGTAACAAATCTGGAGATCAATGACATGCCGTAATTACAGTTCTAAGAAAGGCTTAATGCTGTAATGCCCATTCCCCCTAAGTATATTCACACATATGCATCATGTTTAAAGAAAAAGGTTACATACCTGATGGAGTACAATACTCCTCTGTTGATATGTACAGATATATAAAGTTTTTAGCAACACATTTACTCTGTGGAGAAAGTCTCATAAAGGCTGGTTCCCCTAGCCAGCTGTTTGTATTTTTAACATGGTTCTCATTAGCAGGCGATTGGCTTTTAACCAATCTGTGGTTCTGAAATGCTAATTGCAGCCAATACAGCTGATTTGCAGTATAATCAGCCAATGACATGCAACCACTGAACAAGATAAAAGGCCTTCATATAGATTAGAAGCCCTTTCTGATATGTTGTGCTGGACATTACTGGGGTCAAGATACTATGTAATTGCAGAGGGTACATCTGTAGCAACTTCTTTTATATACAGATGTGTGTGCTACAGGTTGCAGCTGATGCTGCAGGCAATAGGCATAGCCAGAGAGTGTGGACACTTTGGAGGACAATAAGCTGTAAGAGTAATTGAGCTGTGGCAGCCTTGTTGTAGAGGCAGATCCAGATTTAGGGTACCCATTTCATTGCAAATTAAGACATGTCTTTAAGGTAAGTATGTTAGGCAATGGTATCACTAACAGAGTACTAGGCAACATGTTTGTTGTGTCCTTGAGCAACATAGGGTGTAAATATTCCATTATGTCAACCATTTGGGCAACTGCCAGGCCATGTGTGACATTATGATAGTCATTTGGAACGTGTGTGCTGGCAGTCATTGCTACTAGCAGGACCTCCATGTTGGTCATGCAGCTGTGCTAATCTGTAATATCACTATGAAATGATTGTGTGCTGCACTCTGATATTAGTGGGCTTTATTTGCATTACCTAAGTTAAAATCCTCTGTGAATGCATATTAATGCATGACCTAAGACTTTATGCACTTATAGTGTTGCTCTAGAGATATGTCAAGTGTGTTCCTATGTGTAGCCCTGCGACTTCCATCAGTGAAAAGTGGAAATTGTATTTGAAATGCATTGTGTGGATAAAGAGTGTATGACTTAATCATTCATTGATGGCATCACAATAATGTAATTTAAATGCTAACACCACTGGATTTGAACCCATGACCATATGTGGTAAAGCTTACTGGTTGGAAAATATTTAACAGACTGAGCTACTGAGTCACTGCTACAGCAGTGGCTAAGACAATGATTCAGGTTATAGCCTGCTATAGGTCCCCAGCCGTGTACCAAGACTCACACTCCACATTCCTAAGCACCTTGGAGAATATTAGGGTTCAACCTAACACTCTCTTACTAGGCAACTTCAACTACCCCTCCATTAACTGCGAAAACAATTCATGTACCAATACACTTGCCTAACATTTTCTGAAGTTCATTAATTCCAGTGCCTTGGACCAGCTCATTCTTACCCCCACTAGAGGTAGCAACATCCTTGACATGGTCATTACTAACATGGGCGACCATTGTTCTATACCAATAGTCAGCTCCTCCCTGGTTAGATCCGACCACAAACTAATCACCTTGGAAATCCACATCCCCCCACAAAGGTAACCACAATGAAAAACTTCACCAAAGTTAACTTTGGGCTCCTAAAAACAGAGGTAGCTAACTTCACGACACCCATGCAAATGAAGAATAGTTCTATGACCACCGAATCATACACCAATGCACTGTACAAACACATACTCAAATGCATGGATCTCACCATACCCAATAGAACCAAGACTCTCTCCTCCCAAAAAAGGAAGACAATCTGGTGGTCCCCTGCCATAAACAAACTCTACAACAGAAGGAAGAAACTGATATGGAATAAGGTGAAGTCCCAAGACTGGAAAAACTCCCTTATCAGCCTCAACAAAAAGTTGAGATCCCTCATCAAATCCTCCATAGCTAGCTATGAAAACAGAATTGCAGCAGATAGTAAAGCCAACCATATGGCCTTCTTTAGTTATATAAAGAATCTCCATGGAAATACCCAGATTTCCTCTGAGTTAATGCACAATGGTACCTCCTATACCGAGCCAACAGATATTGCCAGCATACTGGCCAACAGATTCAGTGCCAACTTTACCCCTGTCTTCCCTCCAAAGGACTAATCACAATACCGGTAGATTGCCAGGCACCCAGTATTACTGCTGTACAGGTTAAAACAGCACTGTCCAAGGTCAAGAATACAGCTTCTATGGGACCTGACAATATCCCTGGATGTCTTCTACATGAACTACAGAGTGAACTGGCACCTCACCTGTGTGCCCTTTTGAATCACAGCCTCACCTCAGGCTTTGTCCCTACCAAATGGTGCACTGCTACAGTCATCCCTCTCCACAAAGGAGGAGTAACTACAGACCCTGGGAACTATCGCCCCATTAGCCTGATGAGCCTGATATGCAAAGCTATGGAACGCATCATCATGGACCTAATAATAAACAAGGATAAAGGGAATCTCCAAACTCTGGATCCCACACTTTGGTATTGTGAAGGGTAGATCATGCTTGCTCAACTTGGTCAACTTCTTTGAGTCAGTGACCAGAGCTGTGAATGAAGGCAAGGTGGTTCATGCAGCCTGTCTTGATCTGGCCAAGGCTTTTGATACTATTTCCCACTCAGGAATCATAGAAAAACTCACTAAGCTAGGGATCAACCCCTATATCACTAGATGGGTTGCAAACAGGCTCACAGATAGAACCCACAGTGTGATAGTAGCTGACTCTAAGTCAGACTGCTGACTAGTCATGAGTGGAGTCCCGCAGGGTTCAGTCCTGGGCCCCCTCATGTTTGGTATTTACTTCTCTGAAGTCCAAGACAACATGAAGGGACTCTGGCTGGCAAAGTTTGCATACGATTGCAAGTTGGGTGCTATTATTAACTCCCCAAATGGTTGACATCCTACAGAATGGCCTCACTGAGACCAACGACCGGTGTCAGAATCATGGCCTTAACCTCAATGCCAAAAAATGTGTCATCATACCATTTGGGAAAAACCCGGTTTCCATGACTTACCACATTAATGGTAGTCCACTGAACACAGAAGGTGTTATAAGAGATCTGGGAACACAGGTTGACACCAACCTCTCTTTTGATTACCACATTGCCACTGTGGTCAGAAAGTCCTTCTATGTGTCATATCTCATTACTAAGGGTTTTGCATCCAGGAAGAAAGAGGTCATTGTCTCCCTCTACTCTTCCCTCATTAGGCCAATCATTGAGTACAATACCCCATTTGGCATGTACCTCACTAGACACCTGCAACAACTGGAGAGGACACAAAAGTACCTCTCAAAGAGGATCCTAGGTCTTGAACACTTGTCCTATATGGACAAACTCAAAAAACTCCAACTATTCTCTGTCTCATATCGCCTACTTAGAGGTGATCTCTGCTTGACTTACAAAGCCATGTCTGACCCAGCTCTGTTAGAAATGCTACATCTAAAGAAATCCCAATCCCTCTGCACCACATGCTCCAGAGACCTCAGTCTCATTACCACAATTAGCAGAACATGCTGGAGGACAGGTTCATAACCCAGAGACTGCTCATGCTATGGAATAGACTTCCCATACATGTCAAGCAGAGCACCTCGCTGACCCTCTTCAAGAAAAATCTTGATGAGTGGATGGGAAACAGAAAATTCACCCCAGGGATAACTCCAGTGGCTCTACTTGACAGAGGCACTGGGAACTAAGGTCGGGTGGCACTATGCCAGGGTAATCCTATGGCTAGGCTTGTAAAGGCCCCAGGGCCATTAGCCTAATACAGACCTATGCACTTATGAACCTATGTGTATTTGAGAAGGTACAAGTTCACACATACAGGCTATTACATACCTCCATTGCATCCATTATTATGTGCCTGGCTTTATAGGGATGTATTTATCCACCAGAGTCTCAGTTAAACATGTGTTTTGCCATTAATGTTTTAACAGGTGTACTTGTACATGCTGCTGATTAAAGTGCCTATTTGCCTGCTGTTAGAGACCTCACTTACATCCATTAGTCTTTGTCTGCCTTTCTAGTGGTGTAGTCCTGTACCAGACTCCAAGTTTTTTCATTACTCTTTCAGCAAGTTTGTGCAATACAGTACGATGCACAGCTTTGCTTAATGATGGTAACTTGCAATTACTATGTTTTGCTTAAACCACCTGCTTTAATTAACAGCTGTATGGTGTGGCAGGTTAATGAAGTGCTCTGCAGGTGCGATGGTCTTGGGTTCAAAATAGGGTATTATTATCATTTAAAACACATATATCAATATAACTCCATTTAGCTGAGGTTAGTGACAGTGCTTGACACAGTGTGTCACCCACCATCAATCAAAAAGTCTTTAAAGAAAAGAAAAATGGGGAGATAGGACAGTGTTGAAATGGGGTGCAAGCAGGGGGAAAACACAGTGAAAGGCAAGTAGGGATGTGCAGGAAGGTTGTAGGTAAGAGTCATAGCTATCCATTTCTTCATCAGCAACTCTGCACTTTGATTGCATTTGTAAATGAATTTGGACTGTCACCCCCCACAGAGAGGGGTGGTGACAACATAATTGCATTGTCAAGCCAGTTGGACCAAATGATGTGCGTCTGGTGTGCAAAATGAAAAGCTATGTATGGGACAATATATATATATTTTTGGGACAGGTGCCAGCTTTTTTTTTAAGGTGAGAGTGGAATGTTGAGAAGGGACATAGGTACGTGTGGGGATGGTAAGTTAGGAAAGTGAGGATGATTTTGCAGATAGACAAGACAGGAGACAGGGGTGGTGTGTGACACAAGAGGGGGTGAACACTTTGGATGAGGAGGGTGTTGTGGAATCCCAGTCTTAGGTGCCTCCACAAGGTAGCAGTGTGACTTAACTCCTCAGCCATGGAACTGTCATCACTGCTCCTTCACTGCCCCTGGGATGGCAGTGGTGGAGGCTGGAATTTGGGACAAGGCTGTCCCACTAGGGTGGTGAGCATGCCTTCCATCTGGCGCAGGCAACATCCAAAACCATGAAACATAGTCCTACACACCAATCCTAGTAGTTCATCTTGGGTGACAACACCCCCTCAACCACCACTCTAAGGGGTGGGCCCAACCTCAGCATGTGGGGTAGAACTACCTAACACCACAGGTAGTGCAGCAGAGGGGGCACCACCAGGCTGCAGCTCAGACATGCTAGGCCCCGGTGCCATGGCCGGAGGAGCCCACTTAGGTGGATCATCTGGAACTGGCCTACCTTGTCACACTATAGTTAATTAATTATAACAATAAGTTAAGGTTAGCAATAACCAAACCAATGTTAGTATTAACATAATGGAACATAATGTTTATTAATCAAAATACATATTAACGTATATTATGTGAACACAACAATGAATAACAGAAAAGTAAGTATGTTAGCAATAAACCAATCTGAAATAATCCATAAGGCCAACATAACAGTTAGTTTAACAGAATATATTAACATTAAATCATAATAATAAATATCATTAATAAATTAAAGAAGATAAGGGGTGGGGAGAGAGAGAAAAACATACCATTAGGGAAGTTGTAAATGATATTAATATATAGACTACTAATACATACTTCCACAGGTGTGCAGTGTCAGTTGTGAGTACAATAACTCAAATTCCTCTATAGAGTATGTAGCATGTACATACCTCTCAAGTTCTTAACATGGGACAGTATGGGCCAAGCACTAACAAATACAGGTACACAACTATACGGAACTGTTTCACATAATGTACATGTACATAACTACCAAGGTGTTCTGTAGGTTCATAAGTTCATAGGTGTGTACTAGGCTAATGGTTTTGGAGCCTTTAGAAGCCTAGCCCGTAGATAACCCTGGCATCATGCCGCCCGACGTTAGTTACCAGTGCATCTATCAAGAAGAGCCACTGGAGTGATTCCCAGGGTGTATTTTCTATTTCCCATCCACTCATCAAGATGTCTCTTGAAGAGGGCCAGTGAGGTGCTTGACGTGTATGGGAAGTCTATTCTAGAGCACGGGCAGTCTCTGAGTTATAAACCTGTCCCTCCAGCATGTTCTGTTTATAGTAGTAATGAGATTGAGGTCTCTGGAGTGTGTGGTGTGGATGGATTGGGATTTTTTTAGATGTAGCATTTCAAACAGGGCTGGGTCAGATGTGGCTTTGTAAGTCAAGCAGAGATTACCTCTTAGCAGACAATATGTGACAGAGAATAGCTGGAGTTTTTTGAGTCTGTCCATGTAGGACATGTGTTTAAGGCCTAGGATCCTCTTTGTGAGGTACTTTTGTGGCCTCTTCAGCTATTGCCTGTGTCTAGTGAAGTACATGCCAATGGGGCATTGTACTCAATGATTAGTCTAATGAGGGAAGAGTATAGAAAGATGATGACCTCTTTTTTCCTGGATGCAAAACCCTTGGTAATAAGATGTGCCACATAGAAATGCTTTCTGACAACAGTGGCAATGTGGTGGTCAAAGGAGAGGTTGCTGTCAACCTGTGTCCCCAGGTCTCGTATAATGCCTTTAGTGTTTAGTGGGCTCCCATCTATGTGGTAATTAGTGGGAACTGAGTTTTTCCCAAAGGGAATGACGACAAACTTTTTGGCATTAAGCTTAAGGCCATGGTTTCTACACCAGTCATTTGTCTCAGTCAGGCTTTTCTGTAGGATGTCTGTATCACTTGGGGAGTTAGTAATGGCTCCCAGCTTGCAGTCATCTGCAAACTTGGTCAGCCAGAGGCCCTTTGTGTTGGCCTGGACTTCTGAGAAGTAGATACCAAAAAGGAGAGGACCCAGGACCAATCCCTGTGTGACTCCACTTGTGACTGGTCGGCAGACTGACTTGGAGTCTGCTACTTTCAAACTGTGGGTTCTATCTGTGAACCAGTTTGTAGCCAACCTAATGATATAGGGGTTGATGGCCTAGTTTGGTGAGTCTATCAATAATTCCCGAGTGAGAAATGGTATCAAAGGCCTTGGCCAGAATGAGGTAGGCTGTATGAACTGCTTTACCCTCATCAACTGCTCTGGTGACTGCCTCAAAGAAGTCAACCTGGTTGAGCAGGCATGATCTACCTTTTGTAAAACCAAATTGCATGAGATCTAGAGTTTTGAGATTCCCTATCATCATCATCATCAGCCCCCTTATTCCCATTTTTCTACACGGTCTTGGGTATCGTGTTAACTGTCGCCAACTCTCTCAATTCAGTGCCAAACTCCTGCCTTCTTGAACACTCATTGCTGACTGTCACAGATGTCCTTTCACACAATCCATCCACACCTTTGCTGGACATCCTCACTTCCTCTTACCTTCTTCCTGTCTGTCCCAAATCGTCTTCACCAGATTGTCTTCAGCTTTTCTACACATGTGCCCAAACCACCATAATCTGTTCTCTTTGATCTTTTCTGCAATTGGAGCTACTTTGGCTTCTGCTCTTATGTCCTCATTTCTTCATCTGTCCCACAGTGTGCATCCTACCACCTTTCTCAGGCACTTCATTTCCATCACCTCTAGCTTCTTCAACTGTTCTGCCTTTAGTGCCAGGTTTCTGTACCATACAGTAGTACTGGTCGCACCACTGTCTTGTACACCTTACTTTTCAGCTTCTTTGGTATTCTTCTGTCATAGATTACACCTGATACTCTATGCCAGTTGGCTGCAACCCCTCTGATTCTAGCTCTGGCCTCTTCATTCAGACTACCATTCTCCTTAACTACTCCTCTCAGATACTTGAAGCTGTTTAGCTGTTCCACTATCTTTCCTTCTATCTCTATTCTCAGCTTCTTCTGATTTCCCCAATTTGCTGCCATTACCACTGTCTTATCTGTACTTAGTTTCATCCCATGTGCCTTCAGATTTGCATTCCATTCTCCTATCCTTTGCTGAAGTTCTAGCTCAGAGTCTGCCTGTAATGCCACATTGTCTGCATACAGCAGCTTTGTTGATCCATCCCCTCCAACCTGTTTGCTAATGCAGTCCATCACCAGTATGAACAGCAGTGGGCTCAGAGCTGAACCCTGATGTACACCCTCACCCACTGGGAACCCCTCTGTGAGGCTGAATACTGTTCGTACTTGAGTCATTGGGTCCTTGTACATAGTCTGCACTAATTCTACCAATGTTTCTGGGACTTCAAACCACCGCAGTACTGCCCAGATCAGCTTTCCTGGGACCTTGTTATATGCTTTCTCCAAGTCTAGGAATGCCCAGTTGGACTCTCTCTTCATCTCTACCTTCTTTTCAAGCATCTGTCTCAATGCAAACATCAGGTCAATTGTGTTGCATCCTGATCTGAATGCAAACTGCTCCTCTCCCATCTTACATTCTACTACTCTGCATATCCGTTTATCAATTACCATCTCAAGAACTTTCATGCAATGTGATAGGAGTTTGATGCCTCTGTACTGTGGATGTCCCCTTTGTTCTTGTGCCCTGCAAGAGTATGCTTATTCTCCAATCATCTGTGATACACCTTTCTCTCCACACTGCTACTAGTACCCTCAGGAGTCATTTCTCCCCTATCTCACCCAGCATCTTTATCATATCTGCTGTGACCTCATCTGAGCTTGCTGCTTTCCCTGACTTAATCTTCCTTAGTGCTGTTCTTACTTGTTCTAGGGGTGGGCTCCCCTTCTTCTCTCATTGTAGGCTGTTTTTGGGGCAATACAGCTTCTGTGGGATTTTCTTCATTCAGAAGATGCTGGAAATACTCCTTCCATCTTCCTTTAATGTCCTATGGGCTGGTGAGCAGGTTGTTGCTGGCATCCCTTATGAAGGGTGTCTGACTATCTTTTTTATCTTTCTGTCTTTGCCTTGCAATCTGATACAGTTTCTTTGTGCCCCTTACTGAGTCACTTTCCAGAAGTTGGTACAATGCCTCCAATGCCATATTCTTTGCTATTGCAACTTCTTTCTTAGCTTCTTTGTTAGCCAACCAGTAGTACTTCCTAGCTTGATCAGTCTTTTCTGTCTCCCACTTCTTCCTGCACTCTTTTTTTCTTTTGATGACTTCCTGGACTACTGCATTCCACCACCAGCTTTCTTTAAGTTCCTTATTTCCATACCTGGCTCGGCTACATATCTTTTCTGTAGTCTTAACACATGCTGTTTTTAGGTGCTGCCATTCTTCTTCAACTCCATCTATTTCCTCCACTTTTTGGGGTGCTAGAGCCCTGAGTAATTCCTTGAACTATTGTACTTTCTCTCCAGTCAACTTCCAGGTCTTCCAAAACCAAAAAAACTCAGAAACAGACTGTAGAATGAAACAAATCCACCAACTGCCTAAACTTCTCCAACACAATTTTATTAAGCACTTTTTATCCAACTAAATCATTGGACTTCTTCAGATAAAATGTGATTTAAAACAATGGATTTAAATAAGCCTCTAAAAAAGGTCACATGACCTATCTATTTCATATTTAAACAGACAAGAAAGTGAATAAGATAGATTACATACAACCTACTGAAAATGTATATAAACATTAAAAACTAAGTTCTAACACCAAGATACCATCAACACAATTATGAATAAAATAATTCATAAAAACAAATCTTAAATGTTATTATTATAATAAATCAACCCTCTCCTCACAAATTATTCCTCATTAATTGTTCATGTGTTTAAAAATAATAAAAAAAATACTTGATAAATACATAAAAAAATGCATGGAAATTGTACCAATGTATGCACCAAGTTCATCTATCCAAGCTTTTTAGTTTTAATAGACACATGATGGAACATTTGTTATTAAGACCAGGATATCTGTACGCATTAAATCTTATTTGCCAAATAAGTTCCAATTTTTCTAATAGCAAGGAAGAAGGCCCACCCCTGGGACTGTTACAACTTGGTCTATTACTCTAAATTTGAACTTGTGGTCAGGGAATACTGATATGTGCCTAGCTAAAGCATTTTTTTCTTATGTTTATCTATACTGACAGATGTTCATATACTCTATCTCTTAATCTGCGGTCTGTCTTGCCAATATTAAATGATGGACAAGCTTGACATTTTGCCACATACACCACTGCCCTAGAGTTGTAGTTAGATCTATTTTTGTTGGTTATCTTTTAGCCATTAATAAAGTTACTAGTTGCTTGCTCCATTATATTACAATAAGGGCAATTACCACACTGAGTCATACTTGTGTTTCTCATGTAGGGCTTTTTCTCTTTTTCTAATACATTTTTAAGATTTAAGCCCTTTCTCAAAATGAAATTCGGAGTGTCACCCAATTTAGATGCCAGGGTTATGTCTTCCTTAAATAAATTCCAGTTCTTCATAATAATTTCCTTGACATACTTAAAATCCAAGGAAAAAGTCAAAATACATGCCAGGTTAAAGTTCACCCTCTTAAGTTGTCCTGTAGGTGTTAAAGAAGCTTCATTCATCACATTATTGTTACTAGAATTCTCTATTTCCCTTTCCTGTCTTAATCTTCTTCTTCTTTTGGCTTTTCCCGGTTAGGGGTCACCACAGCAGATCACTGTCCGCTCATGATTGGCAGTGGAGTTTTACAGTGTCGAGTTGCCAGCCCGGCACCCAACCTTCCACAGAAGGCACACGCATGCACACACTCACACCTAGGACCAATTTAGTGTGTCCAATCCACCTACAGCATGTCTTTGGGATGTGGGAGGAAACCGGAGCACCCGGAAGAAATCCACGCGACCACAGCGAGGACATGCAGATTCCACACAGAAGGCACCCCAGCCAAGGATTGAAGCTGAGAACTTCTTGCTGTGAGGTGGCAACGCTAACCGCTGCACCACTGTGGCTGCCCTTCCACCTATAAATCCCATTACTTCTTTTCAATTTGACTTCTTCTGTCAGTTCTTCAATTTTAAGGAATACACCCTTCGTAAAAACATCTTTTTTAAATTAAGACATTCATCAAAGAAATCATGCTCAGTAGTAATCATTCGTGTGGCCCACACCAATTGTCCCTTTACTACTGAGCGCTTTTGATGGAAAGGGTGTGCACTAGTGTAGTGCAAAAAAGTGTTGGAATAATGTAGATTCTCTAAAAATCCTGGTTTATAACTTATTATGATCTATGTTTTTATTTAACTCCACATCTAAATAAGATATAGACTGATTGTGGAAGACATGGATAAAGTGCAAGAAGTTAACCATTGTATTAAATGGTCTGCTGTGTCTTTATTTCCTTCGATTAACATAAAGATATCGTCTAAATATCTTGTGTAAAATTTAGTGGTGGATTTGTTTCATTCTAACTTCCAGGTCTTCAGCCTGGTCTCTGTTGACCTTAGAGCCTTCTCTGACCACTGCTTGCAGCTGATTGTGGTAACTAGTGGTTTATGCTGTGGGCCAACTATTTCACTGGGGATGAATTTGCAATCATGGATTCTGCCCTAGTTCCTTTTCCTTACTAGGAGGAAGTCTACATGAGTTGCATGTTGACCACTCTTGTATGTGATCTTGTGAATGTCTCTCTTTCTGAACTATGTGCTGGCTATTATCAAGCCATTTGCCAGACAGAAGTCTAGAATGGCTTCTCCTTCTTTATTCCTGTTGCTCCACCCATGTGGACCCAGGCAGTCCTTATATCCTGTTCTGTCTGTCCTGATACGTGCATTCAAGTCACCCATTATCAACACCAATTCATGCTCTCCTGCTTTATCTAGTAAGTCCTGCAACTGCTGTCTGAATGCACTCTTTTCCTCACTATCACAACCCTGCTGTGGGGCATAGGCTGAGATTATGAATACTGCCGTATCATTACACTGCAGTCTGACTGCCATGAGTGTGTCATTAATTCTGATGATATCCCTTATTGTCTTCTGAAGCCTCTCTTTCACCACAATTCCTACACCATTTCTAGCCTGCCCTCCACCTGAGTAATAGACGCTGGATCCCAAGCTAAGTGGCTTTGCTGCACTGCCCTTCCATTTCATCTCCTGGATACACAGGATGTCCAGCCTCCTCCATATGATCATGTCATCCACTTCCAAGCAGCGTCCTGTCAGTGAACATACATTAAGCGTAGCAATTCTTAGTTCATGTTTGGAAAGTTGGTTGGTTTTACATCCAGCTTTCGCTCAACAGAGCTATCCCATCTAACCCAGGCTGGGCAACTAGGCACTGGCCAGCCAATAGCTTATTGACCCATGGCTGCTGGGCTTTATGGTGGGCACACACTGGCAAATAGGGGAACATATACTCCTCCCACCATTAGCACGGGTCTCTGGCATGGGTCAGAGTAGGCCGGGTCCTCAACCCACTTATCACCAGTAACTACCCATGCCCATTTGGCGACATTAGTCAACATGACTGAATCACCTAAAGCCATATTTTAGACCGTCGAGTGGCTAGCGCTGCCACGGCATCCAGTTTGTGATCTGTGTTGTCCTATCTTGAGGATAATGAGCACCACAGTAGATGTCCAAAGCGGTTGGTCTATGCAACTCTTCCCCCTATAGGGCACCATGCAGAGTCTGTGTTGCTGCCCTCAGCTCCATTCATTGGTGAGTTTGAGATAGAAACACTCAGCATGTTTTTTGGACATGGGAGAAACCCCCACGGAGACACAGGGAGAACATGCAAACTCCAAACAGACATTGGTCAGAGGTCAGGATTGAACCTTCTACCTTGTGCATGGGAGGTGAAGACCTTAACCACTAAGCCATCTGGTCCCTAAGTCTTTGTAATTAGGTCCATGATGATGCACTCCATAGCCTTACATATCAGGCTTGCCAGGCTAATGCGACGATAATTCCCAGGGTCTGTAGTCACTCCCCCTTTATGTAGAGGGATGACTGTAGCAGTGTGCCATTTGGTAGGGACAAAGCCCGAGGTGAGGCAGTGAGTGAACAAGGCACAAATATGCTTTGCTAGTTCACTTTGTAGTTTATGTAGAACACAGCCAGGGATATTGTTGTGTCCCATGGAAGCTGTATTCTTGGCCTTGAACAATGCAGCTTTAACCTGTGCTGCAGTGATACTGGGTGCCTGGCATTCTTCTGGTATTGCAAATAGTCCTTTAGGGGGGAGAGAGGGGTAAGGTTGGTACTGAATCTGTCAGTCAGTATGCTGGCAATATCTGTTGGCTCATTATAGGAGGCACCATTGTGTAGTAACTCAGAGCCGAGTTAAACATAAACAGATTTCCAAATACATTGCATTCCAGGTAAACATTTGTCTAGTAATCATGGACCAGGCAGACCGGGCAGTTGTCAATGCATTATGAAAAGTCATGACAATTGAGAAGTATGTTTGTGTACATTAAGTTTACTAGACAGCCATCATATCTTAGTTGGCAGGCATGGGAGTTAAACACAAAAGCTGTGACGTCAGAGGACATGTGTACATAATGTAACAATTGACTGCAGTGATACTAGAACAGAAATACAATGAATATAGCAAAACGCTCACAGTTCCATAATTAAAAATAATACAAATAGCAAGCTTCAAAAAGACAAAATAGATGTAGCTTCTTCACCGCTTTATTTGGTACCTCAGCCTTTCGCCTTCTTTGAAGGCATAAGGCCGAGGTACCAAATAAAGTGGTGAAGAAACTACATCTATTTTGCCATTTTGAAGCTTGCTATTTGTATTCTTTTTATGCAATGAATATAGCCCTACTGCAGTTATTTAAACATATTATTTATCAAACCACAATCCTGCTTTACACTTTATTGTTATTGCTCCTTAGAACCTGTGAAGTATGCACATGATATCTGCCCAGAACGTAGGCTACCTTACTCATATACTTTGTTCCTGGAGTGGGAGGAATACAGAGCAATATTTGACTGAAAGTGGCCTGAAGACAGCCCTAAACCATACTGTGGGTTGTGCAATATATTCATCAGGCAATTACTTTTGTATTCTTTATTTATTTCACTTTTATAGCTGACTACAGTGAAATTAGAACACACATGCAATGAATACAGCCCTACTGCAGTTATTTGCACACATTAGTTATCAAACCACAGTCCTGCTTTACACCTTATTGCTTATTCTTATTGGTACTGTTTATTGTTTACTGCACTACAGTCATCAGAAAATATCCATACTTACCACACTAATAGTGCATCCTGGGCAGGCACTCTGTGGGAGACTGGACACTGCAAATCCGTTCAGCTGCAGCTGTTAGAAGAGAAACACACCATTATGCATACCAGTTTTGCACAGATTCAGCTTGTATTTTAGTAAGGTACTAACAAACATACTTATATATGCATGAGTCATACCTTGCCCTAGCCTTGTGGAACCAGGTGTCCAAGGTTCCCCCTCTTACTTCGCTTCAGGTCATCATAGTGTTGATGACACTGATCACCAGTGAGAGGGATACCACTAACACTGGTATGATCCCTGGCCAACTGATCCCAGGCTTCAGTTTTATATTCTGAGCCATGGTAATTGACCTGCAACAGCCAGGGTTCACAGTTCCAGACCAGGAGTCCAATAAAGACTCTAGACTCCACCTCTGCACCCAAAAGTATCCTTTCTCATCAACACTGTGAAGCATATCCACAGGTTAGTAAATCTCCAATGAATTCTGCAGAATTATTCCCACCTATTGGCCTTAATATAGGCTGTTTTCCCAACCTTGCACATCATACTGTAACATTCAAAGAATCAGCACATTGCTTAGCATCACACAAACCTGCATAGTGGAGCTGAGTATCACGTAAAATCACACAACTGTATTCTAGCAAAGCTTAGCAATGCATAAACAGGAGTTGCCATTGACCATGTTTAAGCAGTGCTTAGCACTGTGCAGCTTTTCCAAATGTAACACTTTTGTTTTTAAATTAAACTGCCCTTTACATCACCTCACACATTTCCACAGCACTAAAAGTACAAAGGTATGCCTGCAGGGGACTCAAACCCAGGACCTACTACACTTTAGGCCATGACTCTACATATTTAACTACTCGGATAGTGAAAAAACTAGTATACCTTCACATATACTACTAAGCTACCTTTTAGCATTGCTAAGCATAGTGCCGCCCAGTGCAAACAGCCATTCAATAAAAAAAGCACAACAAAAAAAAAATAAAATAAAAAGACGACTATTAATTACATCTGCTTTCTATATTTGGATGTCTGGCAAGTGACAGCTGTGCAAGTGTAACCACAGCTCGGCACTGCTGCACTTCACTCTGCACAAACAGGCATAAAAAAACAAAAAAAAAAACGATTACAACTCACACATGTTACTACACTTTCAGGGTAAATTACAGGAACTCTTATTTTGTACATAACATCAGGCCAGGTATTCCCTGCACATTCCACAACCAAGGGATAGCCTCTACACTATTGCCTACACAGATTTTATGTCCATGTTACTATGATCTCCCTTGGTAGTGCCATGATTAATATGCATGGCGCACCACCGAGGGAGAACCATGGCCATGTACATAGGCTCTAACTACACAGAGCTTACATGGATTTTATTGAATCCTGGGGATAGTGTTTTTTTCTAGTATGGCAGACCTAGTATGGTATGGTATGTGCTATGCATGCTTGTAAGAAAAAGTGATTGAAACTCCTGGAGCTGGAATGTAGAAGTCCAATAATGAAGAAAAGTGACCTGGTAGCACTAGATGTATACACACTTTATTGTAAAAACTATGGTTAAGCACTTTTGTCAGTGAGACATCATCAGAACCATAAATGAAGATAGTACCTCTTGAAAACCATGCCAGTAAAAATCGTGAAGAAGGTAACACACCCCCAAGAAGTAAGCCGATAAAATTACTTAAAACAAGAAATTGGCCAATACCATAAGAGCAACAAAACGGTTATCGGCAATTACAAGTAAGAAGAGTTATAACATCTACCAATGGTAAACACATAATAATTCAGAGATTTAAACCAATAGAATTACTTAAAAAAAAAAACAACAAATGCTATGCCAAGAGAAACAAGCCAATGATTAGCAGTGGACAACCACATAAGTACATTCACCACCTTGCATTAAAAATGGTTTGGAGTATTTTGAAGACAAAATACCAAATATTATAGTCTAGCAGCTATAAATTGTAATTTACTGGAGATGGAAATGGCATCATTCAAACCAGGAAAGATAGTAGCAGCCAAAAACCACAAAATGAAAGACACCAATAACAACTGGCACCAGTTCCAAAAGCTTTATTAAACGTTAGTGCCTAGGCCAAACAACCTTCAGGAAGTAACACTCATTATAAAACCTTCCATTTTATATTCCTATCAATTAATCAATAAAACAATAAAACAATAAAGCAATAAAACAATTAATTAAAGCAAATATCTCCAGTTAATTTCAAAGTTTAAGCCCCCAGGTGCAAGAGTATTATATTTTAAAATAAATAGATTATCGTTTAACATAGCAGCATCACCCAGTCTGACAAAAACTTTTTCCAAAATAGATGCTTGCAATAATCTAAAGTCAGTATTATGACTTTCCATAAAATGAACAGTAACATAACTTTTTTATTTTTTGTCTCTTTATGTCCCTAATATGTTCCTGCAACCAGGTTCTGAACATTCTTTTACTTTCACCAATATAAATCAGGTTGCATGGACATCTAAGAGCATATATAATTTATTCAGTTTCACAAGAAAATGTACCAGTAGGATCAAACCTTACATTATTAATCATTTTAAAATCAGAAACTATAAATTGACATGCATTACAATTCTTGCAGGGAACTGTACCTAACTATTTAGGAGACACAGCAACATTTTCTTCAAATGACACATAATAAGCATTCACTAATCTATCTCTTAAATTCTGTCCCTGTCTGTATGAAATAAATGGTTTATTATGTAACATTTTCACTAACTTATTATCATTCATAAGAAGTTTCCAATAACACTTTACTATTTCTCAGAAGTTTTCACTTACAACATTATAAGTCATTATGAAATATATCATATCATGTTCAACTACATTATTTCTATTTATATTGTAACTATTCTTATTACATTGTAAGTTTCTCCCTTCACTAATTTTATGTAAAGCATCATAAATAGTATCAGCATTATACCCCCTATTCAAAAACATTAATTATGTCTGTAAAACTTCCCTATAAAGGTCAATATTATTATAACAAAGTCTGTGTAACCTTAATAATTCTCCATAAGGTAGAGATTTAATTAGATGGGGGGATGACAACCTGTCTCATGTAGATATTGTCCCCCATCTAAAAGTCTTCTATACACCGAAGTATGAATTGAATAAATCCATCTTCTAATCCTATCAAATGTAAATCCAAAAAAGTAACCTCTTTACCATATTGCAGTCTATCAAAAGATAAATTATAAATATAATCATGTAAAGCTTTCACAAAATTCTGAACCTCATCTATACCATCTTCACAAACAAAGATCAAATCATCTATATATCTATAATAATAAAGAAGATAATTATTTACAAAATTATGTTTATAGATATAATTCAACTCAAACCTAGCCATAAATAAGTTTGCATACATGGGGGCAAAAGATGCCCCCCATGGCAGTACCCTGCAACTGATGATAGACTGCATCATTAAAACAAAAAAAAATTATTCCAAAAACAAAATTGTAACAATTCTACAATATAATGGAAAACTGGACTGTCTCTTAAAAGTAATAAAGTGCTGCAATACCGTCAGCATGTCTAATGTTTGTATATAAGCTCTTAACATCAAGAATAATCCAATACATTTTAGAATTCCATTTAATTACCGAAATCTTATTCAGAAAATCAAAAGAGGCCCTAATACAAGATATAAGCTTCTGTACAAATGACAACAAAAAATTATGTAATACTATCCCAGTGTTATGAAGAAAATAATTTGTAGCAGAGACAATTGGCTAACCTGGAGGGTTGTATATATTCTTGTAGATTTTTGTCAAGCAATAAAAAGTTGCCATAGTACAGTCCTCTGTATTAAATTTCCTGTCAACATCTTCTTTTGTAAAGTATCCTAATCGGAAACCTTTCTCCACTAAAACTGAAAATTGCTTCATAGCATCCTTATAACTACTAATATCAGTTACTTCATACACTGAACTTTCATCTAAATGTTTTAGACACATCTACATATATTGTGTATAATGCAACTCCACTATTTTGTTTCCTTTATCTGCTGGCTTTATAATTTATTTATTTATTTATTTCACATTTGTTAACCGGGTTAGTCCAACTGAGTTTGCAAACAAACCCATTTTCAGTGGAGACCCGAGGGATAGCAGCCCCAGCAAACATAAGCAAAGATAAACATACAGGACAAAAACTATTAAAAATAATGCAATTACAAAATTAACTATAAAGAGAAAAACAAAAAAAATATGAACATTAAGGGTTGCACTGATAGCAGTGGTCTAAATTTACTACATATAAGAGTAAAAACAAAAGGATAATAATTGTTCAAAAGAAGGAAAATGTACAGAGATTAATAGGAAGTGGGAGAAAAAGATAAATAGTGTGGAGAATGGGAGGGGGAGAGAAAGGAGGGGGCTATAGTAGGGCTATAGTAGGAGAGCTGAGGGTTTAGGAGGTTAGTTTAATCAGAAGTTACTAACAGAGAAAGAAAGTTAGGAGATGCAACAGGTTATACAGTAGCACAAACTAAGACTACTTGTGGTCAAGGCAATGGCATCATTTCAAGTTTAGTATGTGGGATTTAAGTTCCTTTTTAAAGCAGGGAAAGGAAAGGTTGGATTTAATATGGAGAGGGAGTTTGTTCCAATTTAGTGAGACAGAGTATTTGTAAAATAGTTTGCCAATATTTCTTTTGGATTTATAAACTGAGAGAAAATGCTGATCAGCACTCCAGAGAGGCTGGAGGGTTGAGTAGAGAGTAACATGGGAGGCAAGAGCAGGGCAGGCAGAGGGGTTGTCAAGTATGGAAAAGGTGAAATATCGGAAAGACTTTTGAGAGCAGCCCATTAATTTTTTTGTTAAATTATAATCAATAGCCATCTTATTATTTTTAAATTCAGTATATGTCTGTTCAATAGCATAACCCAACATTGCAGAAAACTGTGTTACACATTCATTTGTATATTGGGGAATAAACTTACTTTTGCAAGTAATGTTTGTAGTATCCAATGAAAAATATGCATTAACACTATCTTCACAATCCAAAATTACATTAACATCAGATTCACCATGAATAAAAACTTTCATCCTCACTTAAAACATCAAAATTCACATTATCAACATATTGCACATTTTTATCCATAAAGAAATATTTCAAATGTAACTTTCTAATAAACTGAAAAATCTCTTGCTTCAAAAGATGCAAATGGGGCAAAACTGTAGGAATAAATTTAAGGCCTAAATTCAGAACACTTGTCTGTTCATTAGAAAACATACATCCTGACAAATTGACTATTAGCGACTCACAACTGTTGCATAAATTATTGCCATCTACCGCTTTTATGTAATGGTTTAAAATGTCCTTTATTTGTAAATGTAATTGTTTGAGTCCCTCTTTTCCTGTTATTGCCTGGTTCATGTCCATGATTCTAAAAATGCTGTTGATGCAACTCAGGTTCCTGTGCCAGTGGAAGTGGTGGGAATGACCTCACATCATTCTCCGAATTTGTCATATATCCCGTACCTTCCAAAGAAGCAAATGAAATGGAATGATAGTAGCATCCATCCAGAGTTGGAAAACATTTCCCAGTGTAGCAGACAATTTTGTCAATCTCCATTATAAGGTGCTACAATTTGTTCAAGCACAGTAAACTTAAATTTAGTAAAGCCCATACATGACTGAGCATGCCTTGCAAGACCACTTTTTTATCTCTTTTGGAAATATAGCTTGTAAAGGTGCTGATAAATACCCTTGTTCAGGTCATTAATTGTTTTCCTGATATAAAATGCTGAACAAGAACAGCACCTTGCCAAATATACCACTTTATTGGAAATTCAGTGATATCTACCTTGACATATCAATTTTTGAACTTTGTTAAATAGTTCACTGTGTCAATAAAATAACAAATTGTGCATCTGCAGTCCCTAAAGCTGATGAATAGGAATTTGAAGATATCTGTGTATATGACTGTATTTTCTTTATTTTTGGTGTGATTTCTCCTCACAATCATGCTGTCTGTCACTGTGCCACACTACCTCAAATGCCAAATGATAAGGTGGCTCTTAGATGTGACTGTATATATTGGTAAGTGGTTTCTCTGGTTTGCATTTAAGTATTTTGACTGGTTCTTTCATATGTATAGGTGCTCAATCCCTGACATTTCCCTTCTACACAAACATTGCAGCAAGGCTTGCAAATTGCATAGGGTGTATAGAAAGCTAATTTGTCCTGTGTACCAGCCTTATGTATTGCAGACAATTTTGTGAATGCCAACATTAGGAATGAATCATTAGTCAACTACAAATGGTTGTTTGAGAATGTTCATGTGTGGGCATTAACAGTATGGAGTAAGTGAACAAGCTTTACTTTCAGCTTCTATTACTGACTTTAAAGCAGGCAACATGAAACATTATAAGTGTATTAGATTTTTTTGTTGTTGTTGTTGTTTGTCTTTCGGCTTTTACCCAGTAAGGGGTCGCCACAGCGGATCTTGGTCTGCTAATGATTGGCAGTAAATTTTTTTTATGAAACGCTGAGGTGCCAGCTTGACGCCCAACCTTCAATGTAGGGACACCCATTTATGCACGCATGTCTTTTGAATGCTTTCCAACTGCGGGGAGGACATGCAGACTCCACGCAGAAGGCACTCCCAAGCCACGCCGAGAATCGAACGGGAGAACCTCTTGCTGTGCGGTAACATAAGTGTATTAGATTAAATAAACAAAATTATTGCTGTTATAAACTCAACCTTTGCTTTTTTATAATTATTGTAAGTAACTCTAGAATGACAAATATCCAATTTGCTGAGAAAAGCAAGGAAGTAACTTGCCTGTTTATGCCATATAAGAGAAACAGGTGGGGAAAAAGGCACAACAAAACATTTACTAATTGGAATTTATTTCAGTACATTGAATTTTACCTATGCAACTCTTTTCTAAATGTTCAACTGCTTGCTACTATCTTTACCAACCCATTGAAAATGGACTTGTCTAAGTTCTTTAGAGATATCTGCAGCTGGAAATTACTTGTATAAATAACTTAAGAGTTTACAAGTGGAAGTAAAAAACAACTATGATTGAAATTTATCTATCACTTATAACAAAGTGTTTTGAATATCTACTTATAGCTAAAAGGTTGTCTGTGACAACCACACCATTATTTAGATATTGATTATAAAACTGCATGTTCTGTCAGGGACTGAAATGCAGTACATCACATCTCCATTAAATACTTAATCATTAGATACTTAAGACAGATAGATAAATAGATAGCTATTGACAGCCTCTCACATCTACTAGAGTGAAAATGTACTTTAATGAAAACAGGAATATGGTCTATGAAGAGAAACCACTCCAGCATCAATATGCAACTTCTACAAACATTAACAAAATCTGTAAGATCCTCCTTATTCAGAACCCCCCCCACACATACACACACACACACACACACACACACACACACACACACACACACACACACACACACACACGCACACACACACAAACACACACACACGCTTGGTTTAGTAGTTGATAGGGGATGTGACAAAGGGAAATGCTGCCAGCCCAGCTTTCTGGAATTTTGTAAATAATTATGTCATTTGTGAATATTGATATGATTTATACAGAAGTGTGTGTAAAGTACTGAGCTAAAATGTAACCTCAGCATCCCCTATTGGAATAGAGCAGGAATATACCTGCACTATTGTGACTGCTTAGATGTATATGTTTAACAGAAACTGGAACACAGGAGGTTAACTTAAGAAAAAATTCAGAGAAAATAGTTGAAATGAAATTGTTTCATAGCCACGTAATAAAAGAGATGTTATCTTTCAGTTTCAGTGCAGTAGCAGATACAATGTCTAGAGCTAGAAGTTTTTTGTATTGTCTTGAAAGAGAAGTAATTACTAGGTTTACGATGTAGAAGTGTTTTATTATTTTATGACTTTCAGGATATGCAAATATCTGAAAGATATGTATTTTTCACAGAGAGATGCTAAAACTATGTTAGTCTCTGACAAAGGGGGAGTTTAGCTTGGGAACTGAAGTCAGGTGACAAAAAGTGATGTCATCCAAGCTAACCCAACAGTAATATTTGATATTAATTTAAGAACCCTCTCAGAGATAGACTGTGCATTTTGTATTTTGTCTTTCACCTAACAAGAACATCTACTCATTATCACATCTACACTTTCCTTGCTGTAAGTACATTTTAGGGCACAGTAACTCTTTTAGATTATAGCTTAGGTGTTTTCTTTATTTATTTGAGACTGTCCTGCAATGTTGTTTTAAATATTTTCTGTGATTTTGAACTCTGATGTAACTGATACTTACTGAGTGTTGCCTTGTTATTTTATTATATATTATGAAATATGTTTAAACCTTTGAGTTGTGGAGGGTCTGTTTAGAGGTATTTAAGCTCTTAGAGTACTTGCATATTTATTTGATGAGACTGTACAAGCCACTCCTAAATAACCTTGCTCTTGGTCAGACTACCATTTGGATTAATAGTAACATTACACAGTAGAACTGGACACCCTTTGCTAAGGGATTTAAAGTAGCTGATAAGTAGTGGCTGGTAGCAGTGGAAACTACCTTATAGTCTGGTCAGAAGGGGGGATAGCTAGTAAACCTGTGACAGCCTTCACCAGGAGTGTGTGTGTGTGTGTTTAAATCAAATTTCAAAGAGTGTGCATGTCAGCTACTAGGGCAGGGACATAAAGCACTTGGACAGAGAGGGTACTGGAGATCTTGGTTTGGCCACTCAGCTGAGGTCTCAAACTCTATAGCTGTGTCAGTGAGGAGTCTTACTGGGGATCTGGAGAAAGAGAGAGAAACCAGCCCCAGAGTGACTGTGATCTCTGTGTGCTCTTAAGAGAAATTGCACTTTACTGCGTGTGTATTTGTCATCCTTCCATTGTGTACATTCCTCACTGTTGCCAGTGGCGAGGGGTGAGGCTCCTTGATTACTGCGCCAGTGCTGGGGCATCACATATTAATTGGTGGCAGTGGTGGAATAGCCACATCACATATTAAGTGGCTTGTAGTGGTCTGGATAATGTATTCCTATAGCCTGTAAATAGTGGTCACTAAGGAAGGTGTTTGTACTGCCAGTCAGCTACACAGTGAACATTCAGAGTTTCATATCACAATTTTTATTTTTTATTTTTTTGCTAGCTTAGTTAGTTGGGGAAAGCAGGCAAACATGTCAGCAGAGGAGTATGGCAAGCTGACAAGGAGCCAGTTGGCTGATATGTGCCAGTTTAAAGGACTGGTGCATGTCAACCTGACTAAAGCAGCAATGATTGCAGTCTTGGGTGAAGCTGCATTGCAGACCAGCAATCAGGAGAACAACTAGGCTGTCCTTGGAGATGTACAACTCTCAGAAAATGTACAGTTAAACCTTTCCACAGAGGATCTAAAATCTGTCTGGAGTTAAAGAGACTTGAACTGAAAGTCAAATGTTTGGAAATAGAAGCAGCAGAGAGACTGAGACATATGGAGGCTGAGGAAAATGAGACACTGTGATGTCTGCAGGCTGAGGAAAAGGAGAGGCAGAGGCAACATGAGAAGGAGATGTTGACTCTTTGCCAGGGTCATGAAGGTAATGGGGAAGGGAGTAACCAAACCCCAGAATCAACAAAGCTCAATACATTTCTTCCACAATTTACAGATGGGGGATAATGTTGATAGTTTCATTCATATGTTTGAAAGGGTATGTAAACAGTATAATGTTGAGCATGGGCACTGGGTACAGTTCCTGACCCCCTTACTCCATGGTAAAGCTGTAACTGCTATTTATAAATTATCTGATACTGAGTGATTAAATTACAATACAGTCAAAAATTGTTAGAATGTTTTAAGTTAACACCTGAAACCTATAAGAAAAGTTTTGCAAGCATAGATACAAGGCAGATGAAAGTGTGTGTGAATATATTGCTGAAGTAAGCACTTATTTTCCATTGGTGGGTGAGTGGATATCAAGCCACTACTTTTGAAAGGCTGGAAGACTTTTTGGTGAGGGAACAAGCCCTTAGAACTTTGCACACGGACATGAAAATCTGGTTAGCTGATAGACAATGCAATACTGCGGATGAGTTGGTGAAGAAGGGAGACCTATACATAGCAAGCAGGGCATCACTGCACAGGAAAAGGACACCTGTGCTGCTCATGGGTCTAAGGGAACCCATGGCGGGCAGTCCAGACTGCCCCAACCAAGTCCGCCAGCAGCAGGGAAAGCCACTAGTCCAGGTACATATCCATGACTAAGGGTTAAATGTTTTAAATGCAACCAGTGGGGCCATGTAGCATATAGATATTCATAGAGGCAAGGTGGGATCAAATGGTGGGAAAGCCAGTAAGTGGGAATGACAAAATGCCAGCAGTAAGTTGTCTCGAGACAACAAGGGTACTAAACTACCACTTGACATTATATCCCATCTTAGTGGATGGGAAAGACACCACCACTAAGAGAGACACAGCCTCTGACCTAACCATTATGAAGTCTGCAATGGTTAAAGAGGAGCACAACTGCTTGGGCAGTCTACTCCAGTCAGAGCTTCAGAAGGGACACCATTCCAAATACCTTTGGCTAGGTTTCACCTTGATTGGGAGGATGGAAAAGGAAGCAAACAAGTAGGTGTGTTTGAGGATATCCCTGCAGATGTCCTGATAGGGAATGATTTTGATAATGCAGTACCTTGTGTGCATGCAGTTGCACACAGTCAGGCATGGAGACAAGCATGTGGGTCTGGTAGCCTGAGGGATACCCAGACAGACTGCACACTTGCAGTCAGGACTGATGAGGTGGTTACTTCAGGGAGGGAGCTACCCTGTAGCAGTGAGACTGAAGGTGAGCTACAGCTGATTGTGGATACTGATGTTCCTTTGGACAGAGTGACTGCAAGGGCAGAGGTGAGTAGTAGTACCCAGGCTGACAGTGAGGCACTGCTGTCAGAGGATGCCAGACTTCCTATGGAAGGGGAGATGGAAAGGGTTATCAAGAGACAGTTAAGACAAGCTCAGCTCTCAGACCCTACATTACAAGGCCTGAGAGAGGTAGCCAGTGAAGCATCTGATGCTCAAGGGAAAAATGAATCTGTATACTGGGACAAAGGGTTACTGTATAGAGAGTGGACCCCTGAGGGAGGGCTAGAGGGTGAGAGAATACAGTAGTTGGTAGTGCCCCAAGCCTACCCTTGGGCACTTCTCACCATAGCCCATGAGATTCCCTTTGGAGGTCATATGGGCATAAAATGTATAAATAGACATAGTATACAGAACTTTTATTTACCTTGGATTTTCAGAGATGTAACAGGGTACTGCAGGACCTGTAAACAGTGCCAAAAGGTAGACAGGGCAGGAGAAAAGATGAAAGCTTCTTTGATGCCTTTGCCTGTGATTGAGGAGCCATTTCATAGGGTATATATGGATATTGTGGGGCCTCTGAGTACTCCCAAGTTCCACAGGGAAAAAGTATATCCTAGTGGTAGTAGATTATGCTACCAGATACCCTGAGGTGGTGGCTCTGTCCTCCATTGAGGCAGAAAAGGTGGCACATGGTTTGTTAGAGATTTTCACCATGGTAGGTTTCGCAAAAGAAATACTGACTGACAGAGGTGCCAATTTCATGAAAGACCTGCTGGCTTGTCTGTGGAAGCACTGTGGGGTGAAGCACCTAAAGACCACTCCCTACCATCTGCAGACTAATGGTCTTGTTGAGAGGTTAAATTCTACACTCAAGATGATGCTATGGGCATTCACAGACCAGTTTAAGTGGGACCAGGACAAATATTTGCCCCATCTGTTGTTTGCTTACAGAGAGGTTCCCCAGGAATCCATAAGTTTTTAATTTGTATTTTTATGCATTTTCTCTTTATAATTTCTAATTTGCATTGAACGTTTTCAGTTAAAACCTTCATAAGGGCTATCTCAGCTAAAGTAAAACTGCTTTTGATATCAGTACTGTAACTCTAAAGTGCTAGCTATTGCAATGTGTACCCTATAACTAGGTTTAAGCGTATAGTTTAAGGTACAGTTTACTGCCTTCATAGTTGCTTAGTTTGTATTTTAATGCATTTTCTCTTTATAATTCCCAACTTGCATTGAATATTTCAGTTAATGCATTTATAAGTGCTGTCTCAGCTAAAGTAAAACAGCTTTTAATATCAGTACTGTGACTGTAAAGTGCTAGCTATTGCAATGTGTTACCATGGTCCAGACGATATTATTCTGCTGTCCTTGATTATCAGATGAGTATTAACACTGCACTTCCTTAGTTTGTGTGCCTAGTAACTGTTCCTTGATTTTAATACTGTGTCACCATTGCAGTCCACAGTGACCTATATTAGTATTTCTATGATATACGGTTGAAGGTAGTCAATCATTCGCATTTTAGTCTGTCCATGCAGTAGTAATGAGATAGCCAGGATATCTGGATTTGCTTATGACCTGCAGTAATACATGCTTGTTTCTGGAAACATGCCTGCATTGAATTTTTTATTCTGTCTAGATAGGAAGGGTCTCAAACTGTTTCATTGAGGTCCTTAACATCATTATCCTTATGTTAGTGTAATCTCTGTGCTCTACTGTTATTGTATACATATTTTTTCTGGGATTTTGTTACACCTGTTTCTTTTTATGCAAATTAAATCCTTGTATTTATTTTACTTTGTTACAAATCTCTTCCTCATCATCTTCACCCCCCTGAGCCTAACCTTTTTCCATTTTGTCTTTACCCTTTAGAAAAAAACAGTGCCCTCATAAATTCTGCGGTCACCCTCCCCCCAAAACTGAAATTGCTCTCCTGGACAGCCTTCCAGTGGATCATGCTACAACTGCTTTTATTATAACATTGACAGGACAGTACTTTACTTTACAAGTGAATGTAGGTGCGTCTTCATGGTGAACATGCTCCTAAACATTTATGCTTATAAGCTACTTTGTGCTTTACAAGTATCAGCAAAATAGCTGAATATAGCATCCATTGTGCTCACTAAGCCAGGGGCAACAGCTGCATATGACCCTCTCATTGCCCCCCTTCAGACTAACAGGCTTCCCTCCAGTGACTCACTTCAAAGCTTCTGGTAGTTTGGTGACCCTTCCCTCAGAAGCATATTTGAACCCCGGGCTTATAATTCCCTAACAAATGGATACCTTTGACCCTCTATCTTACTACCAGGCTTTTCCCTTGAACTTTTACAGACTAGTGCATAAAATTCTTATTTGAATTTCAAAAACTAGTGCAAGTACTTTCTTTAATTCGTCTTTATTGTAAAGCCATCCTATAAAAAATTTCCTCTATTCCTGACTTACCTGGTTAGTGTATACACTGATACTGATAGCTTTTATTCTGCAGGCTCATTTCTGCTATCGCTTTGCTAGCTCCAGGTGATGCCCACTCCGTTCGCCCTCACTGCGCTTGGGCTCACTCCACTCTGCTACCCTACCCCATTCCCAACCACCCCAGGATTGATTGCCTTTATTCCTAGACAGGCTCCTTCCCTTCTCCCTATCCTCCAATCATCTCTCCACCTACAATTTTCAATCTCACGTCATCCATTATCTCATCAAGTCTCCTTTCTGACTCTTCTACATAAGATTTTATTTACTTTATCTACAATCTATCACCCCTGACCTTAACTACAATCTACCTTCTTTACTATACCTTTAATAAAACCTATCATCTCTCTCCCTGTCATGCTAGCTCTGTTACTCCTAGCCCTTTATACCACCTCCTTCCAATCATACTTTCTCACAAACAACCCTTCCCCTACCTTACCAGTAATTGAGGATCTACATCATGACAAACCCACTGTTCACATCTCCCAATACCTTTTCAAAACCTCCTCTACTCTACTATTCTCTCTTAGATATTTTCAAACCCACAGCTCTGCTACTACTCTCTCTCTCTCTCTCTATATATATATATATATATATATATATCACAGTCTGTTTTCCAAACTAAGATGTCTTACCCTCCATTCCCTTACCCATATAACCCCCAGTGTGACATTTATTATTATATTATTATTCAGGCCCAACCCTCACCACATTTTCTACCCCCCAAATCCACATTCTGACACCTCCCCTAACTCCACACCTAGCTCCTATCTACCACTGAAAAAAGGTAACTCTGACCTTCTCATCATTAACTTCAACCTCAGAAACTCGATAAACAAAGTACATGGATTTCATGCTGCTATTGCCCTTTACTCTCCTGATATAGCTGTCATTACTGAAACATGGCTTAAGCCTCATATTAAATCTGAAGAATTTCTTCCCAATGGTTATAACATCCTCAGAACTATACCTAGACATGGTGGTGGGATTGCCATTTTGTTTAAAGACAATCTTAAATTGGCACAACTTAACTCTACTCCACCTGATGTCCCTAACTCAGATGTTTCAGTAGCACACCTAGATATGAATAATCATAAGTCCATTAGCTTTATAGTGATCTACCTGCCCCTGCTAATAACCTCTAAAATATTAAAAACACCCTTGAATGAGCCTCTACCAACTTCAGCCATGAAACTATTATACTTGGAGATTTTAACCTTGACCGCACTACCTGCTCTTCTAACACCCCTTCTAATTTTATAAGCCTGTACAATTTCTGTCAAGAATTTAAGCACCCCACATGCATCAACAAACACACCAACAGGCAATCCATTCTTGACTGGATTTAAACAAGCAAATTCAATATTACCTGTGATGCTGGGTGTCTCCAGGACACACTAAGCAATCACTTCCCTACCTACTTGATTAGAAAACATACACATAATTCCTGTAACATTTCATTTCACTGCATTCATAATAAAAACACTTTTCTCCTACCTTATTTAATAATCTTCTTCAACAATATGACTGGGCATCTCTAAAAACTCTTCAATTGGATCATGCAGTACAGTACTTCAATAGTGCTTTCCTACAAATATTTAATGATCTAGCCCAAATTAGAAAAATTTGTACCAAATCCAAACAGTTTCCCTGGTTGTCAAAATACACAATTCTTCTACAAAAACACAGGGACAGAGCTTGGTATCTCTTTCAGAATAATAGAAGTAAACAAAATCTCATTACCTACCAACAACTTTGAAATCAAATCAAAAAACTAATTCAATAACACAAAAAAAAACCTACTTCCAAACAAGTCAGCTAAAATGCCAGAAAAATCCCAAAAAGTTCTGGCAAACAGTCAACCTCCTCCTCAACCCAGGAAAACTTACTACCCCAACCCCAACTCTGACTAACCCAAATGATTGCATAGCCACTCAATTTAACCCCCAACTCTGACTAATCCAAATGATTGCATAGCCACTCAATTTAACTCCCATTTTATTAACTCAATAACCTCACAACTAAACAGAACCCCTAATATACCTCTGTCCATACCGCAAATCTCCAACAACAATTCTACCTTCCTCTATCTCAAACCTATCCAAGCAAGTTATGTTAAAAATCTCCTTTTTAAACTAAAATCTTGCACACTGGCAGCAGACCAGCTACCTGGTGACTTTTATCCTGAACCACTCCTCTGGAAATTATCTCACATCATACCCTTACATAAAAGCGGTCCTTCTACTTATGCATCCAACTACAGACTCATAGGCATTTTGTCACCTCTTGCCAAAATCTTAGAAAAATGTATATACAAACAGATCTTGGACCACTTTCTGTCAAATAATCTGTTATATAATACACAACATGGCTTTCGACCTAGGCATAGCACCAGTACAGCTCTAATTAGCTTTACCAATACTGTAAATCAACTCAAAAACAAAAACCAACTAGTCTCTGCTACATTCCTAGATATGTCAAAAGCATTTGACACTGTATCTCATCAAATACTTCTCAATAAATTGGCTTTCTACCACTGCAGCTCTAAATCCCTAAGTTGGTTTCATAGCTACCTGTCATATAGGAAACAAGCCACTTTATGGGACAATAAACTCTACCCCCAGCTCCCTATATGTGTAGGAGTCCCACAAGGATCTATCCTTGGCCCACTTTATTCACAATTTTTACCAATGACCTAAACTTTTCAGCAAACCCAGCCTCAATCGTACAATATGTTGATGATGCTTCCCTAATCTGCTCTGCCCCCTCTATTAAGGAACTCCGAGAAAAAATTTCAGGCAGCCCTCCACAATATTGAAATCTACTTAGCAGCCCATCAACTTATACTTAACTCCAATAAACCCAAGCTTATGGTCTTCTATAATACCTTAACAACAACCAACCAACCAACCAACCACCAATCTCTATTTCCTCCATCAATGGCACAAAAATAGAACCTGTTGAGCATACAAAACTTCTTGGTGTCACAATTGATAGTGGGCTTAAGTTTGACAAACACCTTGCACTAACAATTAAAGAGGTTCATGTCAAACTGGGCTCTTTCTATAGGGCTAAATCATATCTTACTCACCATGCCAGACTCGCAACAGCCAGACCCCATCTCTTATCTTCCCTGCTTTACTGTTCACAAATATTTACCAAGCTTCACAAATCTGAACTGAATAGCTGTGAATCTTGCTATAACAAAATAGCCAAAATTGCCACTAATCAGTCTCAAAGATCTCACCATTGCACTGCCCTTCTCCAGCTGAACTGGTTAGAGCTCCCTCACCTGCTTAATCTGACTCAGCTACTAACTGTCCACACAGTCTTATACAAAACTGACACCTGCCCAGCTCTATCTGACCTTGTCCAACCCTACACTAACCTAAAATCTCTTAGGTCTACTGATAAAGTATTGCTGAAGGTTAACAAAACCCAAAACTCTCATGGCTTCTCTTGGTACATATCATTGCCAAACACTGTTATTATCTACCTCAGCATATTCTGTCCATCACTGATACACATTCATTTAAATAGTCCCTAAAGGAATATTTCACCAAACATAGGCTTTGCTCATGTTCTCCATCAGGCTAACTAATGTAGCCCCTTACTGTCTAACTTCATTTTCTCCACCAGCATTGTCAGTATTTCTTGGCAGTTGAGCCTTCTTAGCTACAATTTGTGATATTTATATCCTGAAAAAAATATATATTGTTGTTTTATCTGTATGAATAGTATAAGCTTATTGTACTGCCATTGTTATATGCTTTTAGATACAATATCAAGAAACTTGCATTTGAACTCCTATTGTCATTGTCATATGTACAAATGTGTAATTATGCAATCTTCCTTGGAGATTTTCTCCTTGGTCTCTGCTGAAAATGGGCTTCTGCCCCAGTCGGACACTACCCGGTCATCAAATGTAAATAGATAAATAAATAAATAAATACATTTTCACTCTTTGAGTTGCTGTATGGGCATAGGGTGAGGGGACCTCTAGATTTGATTCAAGATGAGTGGGAGGGTGAGTGTGAATCCCACAAGGAGTCTGTTGTGGCATATGTCCTAAACCTCAGGACAAGACTGAGGGAACTCATGGGCTCAGCCCACAAGAACCTGACAGAAGCCCAACAGCAGAAAAAGGTCTGGTATGACAGGAATGCTTGAGCTAGAGAGCATGCTGTAGGGCAGCATGTAATGGATCTCATTCCTGTCAGACACAACAAGCTGCAGGCAAGCTTGGGAGAGATCCTACATGGTGGTAACGAATGTCAGTGATGTTAACTACATTGTTGAACTTCTATGCAGGAGGCAGTGGCATAAATTGTACCATGTTAACATGATGAAACCTTACCATGATAGGGAGGCCCTTGTGCTGTTTATTTGCAGTGGATGGCAGGAGGAGTCTGAGGGGGATTTGGTGACTGATCTCCTCAGTGAGGCTCAGACTGACACCTCAGTGGAAGGGGTAGTAATGTCCCAGCAGCTATCCCAACCCAGGTTCGGGAAATATGAGCAGTGTTACAGGAGTTTGGGTACATATTCACTGGGAAACCAAGGTGCACCCGCCTGGTGCAACACCATGTAGATAGAGGACCCGAAAGGTCTATTAAGCTGTTCACTTATAGGGTGCCTGAGAGAGTCAAACAGACTCTGATGGAGGAGATACAGGAAATGTTGGAACTAGGTGTAATCCAGGAGTCCAGCAGTCCTTGGGCCTCCCCAGTAGTGCTGGTACCAAAGAAGGATAGCAGCACCAGGTTCTGTGTTGACTACAGGAAATTAAATAGTCATACAGAGTCAGATGCTTACCCCATGCCTAGGACAGATGAAGCCCTAGAGCAGCTGGGTGGGGCTAAGTATCTTATCACTATTGATCTTACTAAGGGTTACTGGAGGGTGCCCTTGCCTCCCAGCCTTAGAGAGAGGACAGCCTTTGTGACTCATTTTGGCTTGTTTTAATTCAAGAAGATGCCCTTAGATGAAAAATGCCCCAGCAAATTTCCAGAGGTTGGTAGATTGTATCCTAGCAGGAGCCGGAGATTTCACCCTTGCTTACCTGACGATATTGCCATCTACAGCCATTCCTGGCAAGAGCACTTTCGGCATGTCAGGGAGGTGCTTGGAAGACTACAGAGGGCAGGGTTGACCATTAAGCCCAGTAAATGCCAGGTGGTTATGGCAGAGGTCTCCTACCTGGGACATAAAGTGGGGAGTAGTAAGATCAGGCCAGAACCTGCCAAAGTGGAAGCCATTCAGGCATGGCCTGTCCCTGCTACCAAAAAGCAAGTGAGGGCATTCTTAGGGATAGCAGGGTACTACATAAAGTTTGTCCACAATTATAGTACCATAGCTGCTCCCCCACAGACCTGGCAAGGTAAAACAAGCCAGATAAGGTTGTGTGGACCCCAGCATGTGAGCAGGCATTCCAGAAGCTTAAAGAAGCTTTGGGAGGCCTTTGTTAGTCAGTGCAGATTACAGCAAGGAATTTGTTGCACAGGTACATGCTTCAAACCATGGGGTGGGGGCTGTACTCAACTAGGTCTCCTCAGAGGGATAAGAGCACCCAGTGGTATATCTCAGATGTAGGCTACAAGCCAGGGAGGAATGTTATGCAGCTGTAGAAAAAGAATGTCTAGCAGTAGTGTGGGCACTGAAAAAACTTCAGCCTTATCTGTATGGAAGGAAATTCACTGTAGTTATAGATCATAATCCCTTAATATGGCTTCATTGAGCCAGCCAGCAAAATGCCAAGTTACTAAGGTGGAGCCTAGGGTTGCAGGTATTTGATATGGCAGCGCAGCACCGCAGTGGCATTAACAATGCCAATGCAGATGGGCTCTCAAGACTGGGAATGGGGTAAGGTATTCCCAAATAGGCCCAACCCTCTCAAGCAATGTTTCTCGAGGTTCACCTGAAAACCTAGCTTGCGTTTTTGAGGGAGAAGAAGTGTGACAAAGGGAAATACTGCCATCCCAGCTATCTGGGATTTTTTTAATAATTCTATGTTATTTGAGAATATTGACATGATGTATACAGAAGTATGTGAAAAGTACTGAGCTAAAATGTAACCACAGCATGCCCTATTGGAATAGAACAGGAATATACCTGCACTATTGTGACTGCTTAGATGCATATGTCTAATGGAAACTGTAACACAGGAGGTTAGCTTAAGAAAAAAGTCAGAGAAAATAGTTGAAATTAAATTGTTTCATAACCACTTACCCCCTCAGTACTACACAAATTTAACTTTTCTAATTCACCAAACTGTCCATATTGTAGATCACAGGAAGCAGATCTAGCTCCTACATTTTGGTGTTGCAACTGCGTATTTAAACTATAGAACTCATTAAAAATCCAACTACAAAAACAAGGCTATGAAAAAAGCAACTCTTACATTGGAATACACACTATTCAACCCCCCCCCCAGGAATATCCCATAATCAAGCAACCATACATATCACAATATTCCTATTAATGGAACTATACATAGCATCCAAATGGGGGGAACAGAATGAATATCAATTGGGCTGATTTCAAAAAGATGGCAGTCAAACAGATGCTAGCTCATAAATGGATAATTGATGCAAAAAATAAGAGTGTTAAGAAACTAAAAACATGGGAACATATATTTAACATACTGCTAGCTTAATCCATCCGCATTGTCATAAAGACACAAGCATTTATATGCAAAGATACACCTTCAACACACATATAGATATGTAATGACAAGATTTCTCCACAACAGGGTAAGCTGGATAAACGGATGTAATAAAATAGTTGATGGCACTTTTGTACAGCTGTAAATATTGATGTTTCATGTTGGTGTATAGATACTGTTCACCGATAATTCTGTACCCAGAGTATTAGTACATTATTGTCGCTGTTCGATCTTTGTTTGTTCTGTACTTTGAAAAATTCAAAATAAAAAAAAATTTGGAAAAAAAATTGTTTCATAACTGTGTAGTAAAAGAGATGTTATCTCTCAGTTTCAGTGCAGTAGCAGATACAATGTCTAGAGCTAGAAGTTTTTGGTATTGTCTTGAAAGAAAAGTAATTACTATATTTAAGATGTAAAAGTGTTTTATTGTTTTATGACTTCCAGGATCTGCAAACATCTGAGAGATATGTATTTTTTATAGGGAGATGCTAAAACTCTGTTAGTCTCTGACAAAGCGGGATTAGCTTGGGAACTGAAGTCAGGTGACAAAAAGTGATGTCATCTAAGCTAACCCCGCAGTAATATTTGATATTAATTTAAGAACTCTCTCAAAGAGAGACTGTGCATTTTGTATTTTGTCTATGACCTAACAAGAACATCCACTCATCACCACATCTACACTTACCTTGCTGTAAGTAAGTTTTTGGGGCATCGTAATTCTTTTAGATTCAGATAGAAATATAGTAAAGTATAGCTTAGATGTTTTCTTTATTTATTTGAGACTGTCCTGCAATGTTGTTTTAAATATTTCCTGTGATTTTGAACTCTGACACTGAGTATTGTCTTGTACTTTTATTATTTATTATTAAATGTATTTAAACCTTTTAATTCTGGCTGGTCTGCTTAGAGCTATTTATGCTCTTAGCGTACTTGCATATCTATTTGGTGACACTGTACAGGCCACTCCTAAAAAGCCTTGCTGTTGGTTAGACTACCATTTGGATTACTAGTAACATTACACAGCAGAATTGGACATCCTTTGCTAAGGGCCTTAAAGCAGCTGATAAGTAGTGGCTGGTGGCAATGGAAACTACCTTATAGTCTGGTCAGAAGGGGGCATAGCTAGTAAACCTGTGCCAGCCATCCCCAGGAGTGTGTGTGTGTGTGTGTGTGTGTGTGTGTGTGTGTGTGTGTGTGTGTTTGTATATAAATCAAATGTCAAAGAGTGTGCATGTCAGCTACTTGGGCAGGGACACAAAGCATTGGTTGGACAGAGAGGGTACTGGAGATCTTGGTTTGGCCACTCAGCTGAGGTCTCAACTCTATAGCTGTGCCAGTGGGGAGTCTTACTGGGGATCTGGAGAAAGAGGGAGAAACCAGCCCCAGACTGACTGTGATCTCTGTGTGCTCTTAAGGGAAATCTCACTTTGCTGTGTGTGTATTTGTCATCCATCCATTGTCTACATCCCCCACTGTTGCCAGTGGTGAGGATTGAGGCTCCTTGATTACTGGGCCAATGCTGGGGCATCACAGGGGTGCGTTTGCTAATGAAGGGCTAGCCTGCTGGAAAGACAGTCTTTAAAATGGTTTAAAACAAAATTAAATGAATGCTTACTTGATTAGAACAAAAGCAAATGTCTAAGACAAAGGCAATTTTCCAGCATGGATATAGTAGCTCCAGCTTGGTAAACTACTCTTCCAGCTGTGCAGCATTACATTGCACATATATGTTTTGAATAGTTGTACATTGCTGCATTAAATGATGTATGTTTTACGTAAATGCCATTTATATTATGTAGTTGTGTCACTTTCAGTACTATTGTTTTGTTGACTGATACTGTTCAGGATAGTAAGAGTACCATTAGTTACTGATAGCCTTTGCTTACTTTTCATTGTACTATGATGTTCAAGGCCGAAAAAGGTCTGTTGATCAGGTCACTTACCCAATAAACAGTTAAATAAATAAATAGTAAGATGCATTCATAGGTAAAACGTAAATAATAGTAATCCTTCTACAGAATTCTACTGACACTCTCATTGGCTTTCAAACTAATGTTGCAAAGATTTCTTAATTCAGGATGAAAGCTATTTTTAAATGTAAAATCCAGGACGTGACTCCTGGTATTCCCCACTTTTCTGAAAGCATTGATGTGGATTGGATGGTATTAGAAAACAAGTGATGAAATCTTTTGGAGACATTTTATTACTTCTGAAGAAGTTTCAAATTAAAATCTCATAAATTGTGATCTTTAAACCTTTTACTACACTGAAGTAAGTTTCAAGAACTTACAGGTGTGGTGTTTTTTTGTTCTGCCTTTGTAACATGTTTAATAGAACATATAGGGTGGGGTGCTTTTTATACCTGAGTTTCATATTCTGAAAGTTGTGGAAAGAATGACATAATTCAACAAACTTTATATAGACGTTAATTCCAATGTTTATTTTATGTCTCATTTAGCAGTTCCATGTGCTTCATCAGTAAAAATGCTTTCAATTGCCAGTGGCCAGTATGTTTTCTTTTATTTACTACTGTACGTTTCAACATTACATTCAATATTTATAATATGTGTCACCACATATGTATGGATTTTCAAACAGACAGTAAGTATATGGAAGCATCTAAAGCATGAGGAAACAGTGGCAGGTGACATGAAGGTTCTAAGTTATGGGATGTGTTTAATGAGGTAGCTGTAATAAAATTATATCATTTTAGATCAATGATGCTAGAGTTCTACAACCATTCAAATTTATCTGTCCAAGGGTCAATATAATAATAAGGAACAGATATATCTCTCAGAAGCTATTACTACCCTGTAACAGACTCCTTATCCACATAAAAGAAATTAATCCCTGTCCATATTCAAGCGCAACTTGGATCTATGGATGGGAAGATTACCCCACGACTAACTAAGGGACAGAGGCAACTCCTAAATGCTTTATTATGTGCATGGGTAACCTCAAATTATCTATGACATTTCCCATTTATTCTCCTTAGGGGTAATATATAATTATTGACCATGGGATGGGTAAGGTCAGTTTCTAAGCAAATGGGATAGAGTAATTGAATACAAAAATGAAAATTGCCTAGGCTTAAAAGTAGCCCACAAGGGCAGCTAGCCTAGTACTTACCTATGAGCGTAAACCAATCATATTGTGATGTTGCTCCATTGTACTGTGGCAATAAGTGACCATTTAAAGCTTATAGTATAAAGATGAGATGATGATGAATTTGAAGCAAATAAGAATTTAACAGATGAAGAACTACATACAAACCAACAATATTTCACCAAGTTGCACTTCTCATGAAGGGAGCTAGCCATGTTTATTCACTACAATGACTATTTGGGGAAAGACAACAAGAAGGACTTGGACTTGCCCATTCGGTGCCAGACAGTCACAAGGGATAAAACCCAGTCTGGTGGTAGAGGCAAGAATTGAAATTGAAACTTTCTATTTGCCATTTGATGTGTAATCATTTTCTGGGTACAGAAAATTTGTAGTGAAATTGCTATAGGCATGTGCATTCTTCTGTGATGTAGAGCAAAAGAGTTATGTGTCCTGTACGGGATGAAAGAGAACTGACTGATGTAGGTATATCCAGTCCACAGATATTATCTTGAAGAATGCAGGGTGCTAGTATAAAGATATAAATATAGGGTGTTTGCACATGCATATATGTACCTGAGGAAGACATGAAAATACAGGCCCCTATCACAAATGTCTTGACTTACTGCTAAAATTAATTGGAAGGAGGTCACCTATAATGCTACTATTGTGAGCTAATGCTAAGTCCCATAAATAAACTTGAAATGAGCCAGAATAAATTAAAACGTGGGTTGTGCTATAGGCATCATTAATAACCCACAGTATTAGTGTGGGAAAGACATGTTTCTTTTGTTTGAATACATTCAGGTTACACTATCTTGGGGCAAAACAAATCATAAACCAGACTATGTGGGATGTTTCAATCATTGATAGACATCTGCAATACATATATATATATATATATATATATATATATATATATATAGAGAGAGAGAGAGAGAGAGAGAGCTATATATATATATATATATATATATATATATATAGATACATGTACATATATACTTTAATAATGTACTAATCATGCCAAAGGCTACCAAATGTAAACTTCTGTACATATTCAAAGGCATTTTAAATAAATCCAGCTTTCACTTGTTTTTAAATCATTTCAGCCCTCAGATTGTCAACATGGCCATCTGTATTCTTCAGTGGCCAATCTTGTCTGAAGAATTTACTGGGACTGATTACACTTGACATCTAATCCTTCCTCTGAGACACTTCTTGCAGCACTGTGATTCTAACTGGATGCATAATTTTAGGAGTCTCTCTGCAGCTCCTGACTTTCCCACTTCTCACAGCACCTGTTTATTTGTGACAAGACTGGCTGCAACGCTTTTGGCTACTGATTTTCATAGACTTCAATTTCAGTGTATTTGTCTTGTGCTGATATCTGCAAGGGAAGGGGCAGCATTAGGATTAAGGTTAGCACCCATTACTAAATAGGGAAGGGGGCTGCCTCAGGCAGCCTCTCGACAGGCATTTCCATTGAGGAAAAGCAGGCTGCAGTCTGGGAGCCTCAAAATACTATTATAAAGCTTTAAAGAGTGACAATTTAGACAATCTACAACATCGAAACAATTTCAGAACTGTGTTGATGAAAGGGGGATCATATCACCAGGACATAATAGCCTGCTTACAAAACATCAGCTGAAGCTGTTGGACAACATCCACTGTCATGTGGCAATGCTGTAAATTACAGATAAAAGTGGCATGCACAGGTTTAAATACCTTCCTTCTCAAAAAGAAGTATGGCAAAATAAGAACTTTCGAAGCTGATGCTTCAGAGACATTTGAGACATATAAGAAATCTGGATTCAAAAATTACTAGCACAAGGCTTACAAACTAGCTAAGCACCAATTAGCAGCAGCTTTAAATAAATTGTCTCAGCTTTGGTCGCAAAGAGCAGTGTTACAGTCTTGAACCCTATTCAGTAAGCCTGGGAAATTCCTGGACCACAGGGTAAGACACAAATAGGCCATATTCCAGAGCCATTCAGTATGTGTGTTGGTGGGCTGAGAAACTGTTTCCTTTCCTCATGAAAGGTGTCACAAACAGCAGTAGACAAAGTATACGAGTTCTGAGGTATAAAACATCTGTTGGTCGAAGCAATCCCCATAAGTGATATACTGTTTTAGCTATAGAGAATACCCCCCCACCCCCACCAAGTGGACAAGCTGGATTCCCCCTTATACAGAAGTTAGACCTGATCATTCAGAAAGAGAGGGACAAGCTCTAATGACATGTTCTTTTGATTTCTTGCACTCTTGCACAGTAGGTTTGTTCTACCCACTAACAGACACTGGTTCTACTTCCCAGTTTGACATGGCCTGTTTAAATCCTCTTTAACTGGACTGATTAGTGAACCCAATGAGAACCCGGAATATATTTTCCATAAACAGCAATGATGCATTCATAACACTGAAGAAGTGAAGACATTTCATATGTTTTTATATTAAACAATGCTGGAAGCTCCTGCTAGAAATAGTGAATGGAATGTATACAGAAAATGATAGCTGAACATAGTAGGGAAGTTTTTCATACACAGCTGAAACATTTGAAATATTTGATGAAATTCCCCAAAACATATGAACATCAATTAAACCTACTCTATGGGGGATATGGCCTCCTGCTTGTACTGTATGGTTAGGGTACATGCTGGCATATCTTTCCTGGTTCTGGGGTTGGTGGTTTTATTGACAGTCTGCATATCTTTTGGTCATGCATAGTAATTGATAAATATCACAAAAGGTTCAGTGAGACTTTTAGTAAAGTCATTAAGAAACTTCTCCCCTTGACAGCTGAAATGTGGATCTTGGTAGATGCAGAGGCCATCATGAATCTGTAGCAGGAAGTGTGATACTGGTTGCTTCAAGTCTTGATGACAGCAAGGTTGTGTATCACTGCCCAGTAGAAGAAGCCCATTAATCTGACATCTGCGTTTTTGAAATTAGTGATATGGCAATATGTGTCTGTATTTACTAGCCATTAAGACTATTGTCGGTGGTGGTGTTGTTGTGGTCTGAATAAAAATTCCCAGTATACAACAGAAATAAAAGTGATAACAGCAGTTACGAATTCAGTTATTTTGCATACAGCCTGCCATTATAGGATTCAGTGTTGACTGCTATTACTTAATGCTAAAACATTTTACTGCTTGTTAATAAATTATATTCCCTCAAATGTTTCTAAAGTTTTAAGTCATTATTGTTTTGGCTATGATGTTTTACATTAAAAGAGTCATGAAATAGAACAAGGCTGTGCTCTAACCAGGGATGGAGGAAGGCTAGCTCCAGTTGTCAGTTTAAATTACTTTGCAGTGATAAGCTAACCAATTGTAAGACCTGTATAGAATCTCTAAAGCATTATGACATCGCCTGCATAATTTTTACATTAAAGAAGCACAAGCAATGGTCAATAGCACTAGTCAGCATTCACAGGGTAATAATCATTGTACATCATCAACAAGATTAGATCAAAAGTGTCTGAATGATTCTGCAAGACTGAAAGATGTGAATAGTACTAAAGGCAAACTTAAGACTAGTACTAGTGAAAAGTGCAAATGGAATTAGTCAACACATGAAATGAAGCCACCTCCAGTGCAGATAGCTAGCATTTATTTAGTATGGGGAGAAAGGCAGGGAAAAGGGAAAAAAAGATAATTTTGAAAACAAGTTATGATAGAAATAGTTCCTGGAGAAAGAGAGAGAGAGAAAGAATCCAATGTTCCTGTGGCAGCTTATATGTCTTAGCATGTATGAAAAGCTGTGAAGTGTTTTCAGGAAATAGTAAAACCCTAGATGTCATATTCATTCACTTGTTCCACTCACATATTCTGATCTGAACAGAACATCGATACATACAGAATTTGGCAGGCACCTGAGGTCAGAAAAGTGAAATACACAGGTACGAAGGTAAGGCTTAATGTTTGGAATTCTGCCTAAATAAATAAGACTCACATTAGAGGGCTAAAACTAGCAGAAATGCTACATATCCTGCCTGCAAATTGTTTGACATATCACAATTGTAGGTGTTTTCTGTTCTGGGGACTATGCATTTAAAAAGCACTACTTAAGTGAGTTGTAAAAAGTAGCTCTGCCTGTTAAGCATATTTTATAATGCCTAAATAAAGGGATATTGTGAGCCCTTGTTGACTGATTCAAGCTGTCAGATTTGTTTTTTTTCCCGGTGTGATATTTCCAGATAATACAGTTCAAGTAAATTTACTTTCCCACTTCAGTGATGATCCCCTCTGCAACTTCACTACTATGTAACAGTTACTGAGCCTAATGGTTCTGTTCAGAATAAGAAAGGGTGATCATGCAGTCTGGACAAATGCTCTTTCACTCAGCTAAATGCAAGCTGTTTTCCAGCTCTGCATGGGGTACTACTGCTACATGTTAACAGCTGCCCCTGCTTATTCAGCTGTCACTTAACAACTATTAATCTCAATTTGCGGTAAAGCCCTGACTGCTATTGCTTGAAAAGTCTTCTACTTAAATCATTTTCACACTGTGGAAGGAATTTAGTGTGGCTTCCCTTTTATGGCATGCATAAGAGAATGTTACTTGTCTATAAAATCCATCAACTGGAATTCACAAAAAAACGATAATTAAGTAATTAATAAAAATATATATATATATATATATATATATATATATATATATATATATATATGTGTGTGTGTGTGTGTGTGTGTGTGTGTGTACCTAGCCAAAAATATTGCACTGAAAAAATATTACATACCAGATGCATGGAAAAATGTATTTCACATACAAAAAACATATACTAGCACTGTGGTATGATAAAAAAACAATTATTTCCTAGTGCAGTTGGAAAAGACAGATAAACTTGTTTTGCTTATACAGGCTTCATCAGATGCATATATGTGTATGTGTGTATGTGTGTGTGTGTGTGTGTGTGTGTGTGTGTGTGTGTGTGTGTGTGTGTGTGCGTGCGTGCGTGCGTGCGTACACACACACACACACACACACACACACACACACACACACACACACACACATATATATATTTAGATGTATACATATATTCATTTTCACATGTTCTATTGCTGATCCTAAATGGCCATAGATTTACAGTCTCTATGTTAAAAGTTACAACCTATCAACACCAGACTAACACTCATGTTTTTTGTCTTTCCTTTGCTGCCTTCATCTTGACCATGGTATCTGTATATGAAAGGCAGCTATTCATGTTTTGGCTATTGATTAAATAGCATTTTACAGAATCAGATATTTTTATTTGAAACAGCTCCAGTTTCACAATTGTATTCTTGAACTCTTAATTTTATGATTTTTCCTGTTCCTGTGTTCAGGATATTTTGAGTGAAGAGAGAAAGGCTGGCATTCATAGCCAGTTCTGCATATGCACAGTACACATTTGTGCAGCTTGCAGACATGTGCATATGTGCAAACCTGAAAAAGTGCAGAGACAGTCATATGGAATGAGTGCATAAGGAAACTGAAATGAAGAGATGTATGTGTATGGTGAATTGACAGTATGGTAATGGGACACATTTCCCAGCTTTTGAGATTCAAAGTTACATTTTGTTACACAAATGCATGCCACACACATATGTTATAGAAAGGCAAGCAACACAATTTCTAATCACTTTGCAATTATTGAAGATGATTTGCTTGGTTTTAAGTCTTACTTTGAGATGCTTCCTTCCATGATGCTTTGTATATGCAATGGTACTCGGCACTCAAGGTGGTGACATTACATGCATGGGTAATGCATTGCAGTTTTGGGGAACAGGAAGTTACTGACTGCTTTATACTGGCAAGAGGCATTTTCACAGTTTTGGTGATCTAGTAAGGCTCACAAGTTGGAAACAGAGGAATGTGTAACCTTCCTATTCCTGTGAATTTCAAGGTATGTGTAGTTTTCACTATACTTCCCACAGGGACCTTTCAGAGACAGACTGGGGACACACTAGACATCTCTCAGTTTTTTATCTTGAGAATACTGCAGCAGTTTCTTGATGCTATCCTATCCCATGTGGATGAGCATAGATATTTCCCAGTGTTACCACGTGATAAAGCCACAAGCATAGGTGACTGCTATTGTCTAGCATGCTTCCCTAATGTGCTTGGTGTGATAGATCGACCCATGTTGCTATCAGGGACCCAACTGTACCATGGGATGAGAGTACCACCATAGGAAGGGTTACCATTCTGTATCACCAAAGCATTGGCCCAGCATGCTGTCAGTTCCTATGATTTCTACATATTTCAACAAGTTCATTGCTTCCACTTCCTACATGGTAAGATACTGCATGGATATATTGTTGTTAAGTGGGTAGTAAATCAGTTTGTGCTCACATTTATGTATATATTAACTAAGGATTAGTGACTAACCACCCACTCTTCATGTGTCTCCTCTCCCTTATGTTTTCAGATGACACTTGAACCTTGGCTGATGTCACCAGTCCATAGGAGCTGCAAGAAGTGCAATAACACTAACTGTCCCAAACACAGATAGTCACTGAGAGAGTGCTTGGTCTGCTTAAAGTCCATTTCTGTTGTCTGGATTAGTCTGGGGGTGGCCTTCAGTACAAACTTACTTCTGTGTGTGAAATGTATACAGCTACTTACATTCTGTTCAGTGTGATTTTGTGTTGGTCTGGTGTTCCATTGCCACAACCAATGACATATGAACTACCAAGCAGTCATGCAGCTCCTTTTACTGCATCTAGTGTGAGTAACAAAAATGATGGTGGTCCTGTGATGGCAGCAGCATCACAGCCCATGAGACAGATTTATGCATGATACATGGCAGCACAGACAAAGTGACATTCATTATTTTAAGTCACAGAGATAAACCTTGGTGGAAGCAGTGCACAGTGTTACCTGTGGGCCATGTTGAGTAATACATGCCTGACTCACACTAAGCATCAGACATTAAGCCACTCAACATACAACATTTTTAACTGGCATGCTCAAAGTCATCATCATTTGCATAGTGGTCATTGGACAGAGAGACAAGTAATGGGCATACAATCAGCTGAGATGATTTTGGGAAAAGAATGTGTTATGGAGTAGGGCATAGGACAGCTCAGTAGCCTTTCCTGCAGATACAGGCATAAGAAGTAATGAGATGATATTTGCCAATTTCATTTTTATGAACCATTATTCTGAAGCGAATGCTGTTTCAAACTGGTAATTTGCAATTTAGCTATGTAGATTTTATTTCCTGTCTTTACTGGCACTTTTTATTTAATACTTCTCGGTAAGTGCAATTGCTTTTATTCTTCTTCATCGATTTCATACACTGTGTTAGGCATCCTTCAGATGTGAATGTTGTATGCATAGCTGCTGCTTCTGTTTGCTGCCACCACTGTGTGCAGGTGAGGGGAAGGTTGGGGGGGGGGGTCAGAATCTGTGAAACTGTGAGTGAGGGTCATATCTGTATTGTGTCATACATAGTGTCCCCTAATGATAACTTTGGGTAGCATCCTAGAAATTTTGAACAAGTGCTGCTTTGAGGTTTGCGACTAAGTTGCTGCAGTAGCAAGGTCTACTAATTGCTACAGATGCCTGTGAAAGTAAGTGACCAAAGCTGCAAGAACTGTGATGTGAATGTCTAACAATACCCATCTGATTGATTCCTGGATGCTGAACCTGTTTTGGGCACCTGCAGCACATGTAGCACATGCCCATAAGGCCACAACACATGCAGGCCTGACCTCACTATAATCACCAGGTCATCTGTGTGTCTGTTATGTCCTCAGTAGTGTGCAGATAGAGGCTGACATGAAAGCTGTGTAAGTAATCATGCCATACATGAGGATCATCATGGCATTCTATTTGGCATAATCAGTTGCCATGCATTGTTGTGCTTCTTTATCTACTCCTTGCAGCACTCTAACAATTAATCTCTTGACTGAACAATTTTTCAATACATCTGTTGTTGTGCAGACAATACCTTACATATCTCTGAAGTCAATTGTGATTGATGCCCTCATCTGGCAACCATATATACCAACTGCATGGTGGGCATTTCAACCTCTTTCAGATGATGTATGTGTACATTTGAAAGTGGTGCTGTGTTCTGAGGAGAACAACCACCTTCTTGTAATGGCATTTGACCATGGTGTATTATCTGTGAATCTGCCTCACCAATTACAAAAGTTATCAACTTCTTTGGGGGGAAGAGGTCCTACCAGTGCCCTTTGCAGTTGCTTGCCACTGCTCTCAGGCTGTGTCATGAGTATGAAAGTAATGACATTCAAACAGCTGTTAACATCATTGTGCTGAGTTTCAGCACAGCTTGGCATTGATGTTTCACTTGGGGTCTATATTACGTCGCCAACATGCAATTCTGGCTAACACCTACACATCAACATCTAATCAGCAAAGCAATTCACTGAATTTAATAAGGGCAAAGAAGTAGTTGGCCAACAACAGAACTTTGCCCTTTTCTCCACTGTAATGTGATCTCAAAGTTGGGATATATAGTTGGGGGGGTGGGGTGGGCGGTGAAGGCCCCCACTCAGGTGGTTTCGATTCCAAGTAGATTGTGCTACAGGCAAGTATTTTCTTGCCCTTATTAAATTCACTGAATCACTTCACTAATTAGTTGTCAATGTATAGGTGTTCACCCGAACTGCATTTCGGAAACGTGATATAGACCCCTCACTTGGTGCCATCCTTGAGAACAAATGATAATGCAGTAATACGTATCCCTCTTTGATTACTCATTATTAAATTCCTGTACAGTTATTAAGACAGGTGGAAATGAAGAAAGTGCATGTGTGACACTTATTTATTTTATTTTACATTTGTTTACCAGGAAAGTCCAACTGGACACAGGTCCTTTTTCAGAGGAGGCCCAGGGAGAAAAGTTCCAGGTGCAGCAAATTAGAGTTAACAAACATGTAAAAAAAATACAGATGTATCAATTACAGATATATCAAGAGTTGACATACAAACAGGCATTTAGGCATTACCGCATTGATAGCAAGTTATAGATATATAATGCATTTGATAGCAAGTAACAGATACATAATAGTGGAAAAAACAATTCTTTAGCTAGATGGATTCACATTATAGTTCATATTGAGTAGAATGCAATTCAATAAATACTGAAGGCTATTTTCAAGGACAATAATTTGCAAGGAGACTAAGGGAGAACTATTCGGAAGAGTTGCAAGAACATAGACAGGTGTCTGTTAAGTGTGATCTGCAGAGCTTTTTAAATTGTGAGATGAAGCTGTTTGAAGTTACTTGAGATGGCAGCTAGTTCCATATTTTAGGATGATAGTTAGAAAAGAGAGAATTCCCAGCTTAGTTTTTGGCTTTGGAGGTATCTAGAAGGTGTTGGTTGTGGGAACAAAGTGAGTGAGAAGTGGTATATGGATGTATAATATTTTGGAGAGCAGGGGTTTTATCAGGTTGGTAGAAAATTTTGTGTGCAAAAATTAGTTGATTAAAGTGCAGAAGAAGGGGAAGTCTGAGCCAGTTTAGTTGTTTAATGGATGTGCAGTGATGTGACTTACAGGATGGACCAGGAACAAATCTTGCTATTTTATTATAGCAGGATTCCAGTTTGGTTAAGTCAGTTTTGCGGAGGTTGGTTAGTACTGGGGAGGCATAGAAGAGGGTATATAGGAGGTGTGTACTGGCAACAGTAGCTTTTGTGTTTCTTGTAAGAAATTGTTTGTTTCTATACAAGAGACCTAGTTTCCTGTGGACCTTATTGATACTTTGGGCTATGGTACTATCAAATTTCAAGTTATTGTCGATTTCGACACCAAGCAGTTTAGTGCGAGTTATTGGGGACATTATAGTTTTATTTTTGGACAAGATAGTAAAGGGCCCAGAAGAGGAGGGAGATCTAGTTGGGCTAAAAAGGAAGAGCTTAGTTTTGTTGGGATTCAGAATATGCTGGGAGTTAGTGAGCCATGTTTCAACAAATAGAAAGGAATCCTGGGTTGTGGTATGAAGGTCTTGTAGTGTAGGGGCTGCACATATTAGGGTGGAGTCATCTGCTTATTGCACTACAGAGGCATGTGGTGTGGAGGTGCTAAGCTGGTTGGTGAAAAAAGAGAATAGCAGAAGTCCAAGGATGGAACCTTGTGGAACTCCTAAAGCAGCTGGGAACAGAGGCGAAAGATGGTGTTGCCATTGGACAGCTTGCAGACGTCCTGCTAGGTAGCTTTGGAACCATGCAATAGAGGAGCCGCTAAGGTTTAGGGTGTAGAGAATGTTGATGAGTTTATTGTGATCTACCATATCAAAGGGTTTGGACAGGTCCAAAAACATAGTAGATACATATTGTCCATTTTGTCTATAGTGGTTCACTGTGCTGGTAATGGACATAATTGCAGTGGTGTTGGTGCTGTGAAAGGGACAAAAACCATGTTGGGTGTGTTATAGTAGCTTTTGTGTGAGAAGGTAGTCCATTAGTTGGGTGTGTTTGACCCTTTCTAGTATTTTGGATAATGGAGACAGGATGGCAATTGGGCAATAATTTGTAAGTTGAATGGAATTACCTCCCTTATGTAGTGGTAAAATACAGGATGTTTTTCAAATAACAGGTACTTGGTTCTCAGATATTGACAGGTTGATGAGCATGGCTACTGGATAGGCTATTGCTTCAGCTGCTATGTATAGAAAGTCAGCTGGGATGTTATCTGCAGCTAGGGTGGTTGGTTTCAGTCTTTGAAGTAGTTTTTTATGGATTTAACAGACACTGGGTGTAAGGTAAAGTAGGAGGTATTATTTTGGAAGTTGGTGTGATGCTGGCCAGAGAAAGGAGTAGAGTTGCTGACAATGCCTTGAGTTGGCTAGGGCTTGAATAGTCTCTGTGAAGTATTTATTGAATTGGGTTGCTATATTGTCAAAATTGTTAGTTGTTGTTGGGGCGAGGGTAGCTGATTTGCCGGGATGAAGTATGTTATTAACTGCGGCCCAGAATTTTTGAAGGTGGTTTGTGTGTTTATTCTGCATATTGTGGTAGTAGATGATTTTTTCTAATTTTACTAGTATTTTTTGCTTTGTTTCACAGCTCTAGGTATGTTTGCCATGTGATTTAGGCTTTGCTTTTGTGAAATTATCCCAAAGCCTTGACTCTAGTCTTGCGTAAGGATCTACATTGTTTTGTTAGCCATAGTGCATAATTGGATTTAACTCTAATAGTTCTAGGGGTTGCATGGTAGCTTAGTATGTCTAGGAAAGTGGTGTTGAAGGAGTTGACAGCGTCTTCTAGAGGAAGCCACTTGAGAGGTTCCCAATTGCAACTATTTAGAGTAGAAATGAGACTGTATGGGTTGAAGGTTTTTTTTGTTTCTGATTAAGAGGAGGATGGTCTGGGTGGATTGGTGAATGTTGTCCTAAGGAGAAAGGTTGGCTGATGGTCACTTAGCCTGTCTGGAAGACAGTCTGATTGGGATGCCAGGGAAGGGCT
>NC_056731.1:417397873-417492873 GCF_019279795.1 Protopterus annectens
AAGCAGAAAAGTAAAGTGCAAAAAACAGTGGGACAACCAGTATTACCGTAGGGTAAGGAAATATGGACAGTAAAGGCAGAGAAGCTGAGGAAGCATGAAGTGATGAAGATGAAGTGTCTGAGATGGGTGGTAGGATGCCCACTGCGGGACAGACAAAGAAATGATGATATAAGAGCAGTAGCCAAAATAGCTCCAACTGCAGAAAAGGACAAAGAGAACAGATCATGGTGCTTTGGGCACATGTATAGAAAAGCAGAAGACAATCTGGTGAAGAAGATTTGGGACAGATAGGAAGAAGGCAAGAAGAAACAATGGTGTCCAGCAAAGAGGTGGATGGATTATGTGAGAGACGACGTATGACAGGTAGGAGTGTCAAAGAAGGCAGAAAGGTGGCATTGAATAAAGAGAGAGAGAGAAAGAGAGAGATGGTGACAGTTGACAAAACACCCCAACCTCATGTAGAAAATGGGAAAAAGGGAGATGATGATGATGATGATGATGATGACAGGCATGACTGTTGTCCTTGCCATTGCCTCAGTCTCATGAGCTGCTAATCAAACTTGGATGGCCTGGGCCATAGTAATGGCTTTATCCCTCTATGCCACAGCACTGGAAGCTGAAAAAATACTTGCCACAGTCCCATGTTCCCCATCCTACATCATCATCCATGCACCTAGTTGTGCCATACCACCTTTGTGCATTTCTACAAATCCTCCATCATAGATAAGCTATTCAAACTTAACAAAAATCCTTACCTGCTGGACAGCAAACCATCTCACTGGTAAATATTAGTAAGAAATGACAGGAAGCACAGCATCTTCCAAGAAGCTTACTTCTGGTAGTGTCTTCTATAACTCAGTACTTGGACTGCACCTATTTGGCATTTATTTCTTGGACAAGAAAACTGATGTCCAGGGCATTTGGTTAATAAAGTTTGCTGGTGACTGTATCTTTGGAGTCATTATAAACTCCTCCAATGAATTCTGTATCCTACAAGAAGGGATGATATGTTAAAACAAATGGTACCAAGACCATGGCCTTAATGTGAATGCAAATAATGTAGTATCATTCCCATATCAGTGCTGCATCCCTGATGACAGACATCGTTATCAGAAACCTGGTCACATTCATTGACAATGAGATCTCCTTTGACCACTGCATATCCACAGAAAATCCTTCTGCCTTGATCAGCTGATTTCAAGCTTATATTCTCTTAAGTCAAAGGATATTGTCATTTGTCTTTACTCATCTTTCATTAAACTCAGTAATGAACACAATGCTCCCTTTGACATGTACCTGTCCAGGCACTTAGTACAAAGGGAAAGACCCTAACATTTCCTTAATATAAGAAGATTAAGACCTAATTTATATTTCTTACAATGAGTGTCTCAAAACCCTGACCCCTTTTTCTGTCTCTTATAGACTTCTTAGGAATGATCTAGCTTTAGCATATAAGGCTTCTAAAGACCTTGCCTTGAGTGACTTCCTTCATGATCATAACACTGAAAAGACTATGAGCAGCCACAGTAAAGGCTTTCATTTTCACTGTAACATAAACAACACCTAATGCTGAGATAGGTACTTCATCCAAAGAATGCTGGTTTTATGAATAGACTCTACTTGTGCATTAAACAACGTAGCTAACTTACATAGCTAACTTTTATTTAAGTACTTATATTATTTTCCCAACTTCCAGTTAACATACCAGTTTGACTCCTCCTCATAGTAACACAAGAATTAAATACACTCCTGATTCCCCCCAATCTCTTATGGATAGGAGTAGTATGTAATGTGAATTACTGTGGCTGGTCTGTGTATATGATCTGTCAGATCAGTCACTTACTACTAATGTATTAAACTATGAAGCTATCAGAAAAGAAGACAAAGCTTACTGTTCTTGTGTTACTATTAGAAGAGATCAAAGGGCATGTGCACTGGAGATGGGGAATACATATAACTACTTTTTGTGGTAATTCAAGGTACTCACAAATACTTTGGTGCTGCATTTTCCATGAACATACTATAATAATAGCCTGGTAGGGTACAGTGGATGAATGATAAAGCAAGTAGATGAAGGGAATATCAGTGTTGAGATGATGTTAATGGGGATGATGGATGTAGAAGTAGATTTGGGTAGGGTTAAATGGAAAACTTGCTAAGGACTGGAAAATTTGTCTCATGGGAAGATAAATTTCTCTGTTGTAGTAACAGTGGGGTAAGAATCACACAACATTTCCAGGAAAAGTATTTGCTTTATATGATTATTTTTAAATTCTGCTGGTAGCTCTTCACAAAAAAGGCAGGGGCAGGAGATAGTTTTGAAGATGACGTTTTGGGAAGAACCCAGTCTTGTAAAAATTAAAAATCTCATATAGACTGTGCTAAGGTTGTAACTTATATCCAGTGTGCTGAAAGACCCTTGCTAACATATCTTCAAAGAAGGAAAATCCATGGTTGCACAACAGCTGGGGAATGTGAAACTCTTCACCAGACAGCATAGCAGCTTTGTGGAGAGAACAATCCTCCACATTTAAGTTAGCTGTCTCCAAGCTTGGTCATTTGTATTCAGGCAGCTACAATCCCACCAAGTAGTTGCTGGTCAGAATGGAAACAGGAGATAGACAGTAAACATAAAGCAGCTGTAGTCTACCTGGACTTCATCTATGTTCTGTACATGTGGATGAAAGATAAATTGCAGGATGGATATAGGCCTTAAACTATTTGGGGTTATTCAGTAGTGACAACATGATAGGCAGCAGTGTTCTACAAATATTAACCATGTACACACCCTGTTAAATAGCCTTATTCTGTATGTCACACACCAGCACAATTGTAGGATAAGCTTGCAGAGAAGTATATCCACAGAGCATATGATTATTATTTAATGTTTGCTTCACTAGTTGGTGCAACTAGACCTATAACAGTTTTTTTCAGGGGAGACGCAAGGTAGAATTTATGCATGCTCTAAAATCATGGCTAAGATATAGACAAAAATTGTTAATATTACTGTGGTAATTATATACTCGGAATAATATGAATCTATTTAGAGAAAATATGTGTAATTTATTGACATACTTAATTCATTGATTGTGGATTATATTCACAGAAAAATAATCAGAAACTTTGTAAAGCAAACATTTGGATGTCAAAACACAGGTGATGAAATTGGGAGTACTGTTAAAGAAAACTCAATAAACACAATTGTTGAACATTATATATTTTTGCTTGAATTTGCATTCTACTTCTTCCCTTTTCCTTTTTGTTGCCAGAAAAAAATCTTTTTAATCAGCAGGTAATTTTCTTTACATTATTGTCCTGCCTTTTTGATTAACCAGCCACCACTGACATGATATTGGGGCAGTTCTGGATCTATGTTTTCATTATTATTTGAATGTTCTAGTTTTTAACAAGGTATTTGAAATAACTACTGCTTCCTTACAGCCTAACAAGCATCTGCTAGTGTGATGCCCAAATTCCTTATGGTGTGTCAGTGTGGTGATACCAAAGAAAGACCAGTGACTAATTTGCGATACATTTGTTTATGCTCAAAACAAGTGCAATTCATAAACTGACCTGTTATATTTAAGGTTCCGTGTTTTCATATAAATGAATTGTAGATACTGGATTGCAGGTAATTATATTACTTCCAAGTCAGTCTTTCTGTTTACTACTCTGAAATATATGCATTTTAATTTATATGATTTTATTATTTTATTTTTTTACATATTACCTTTTCTTCCTTTGTTGCATTTTTGCTGCATGAATTAGCTGCATAGTTGTTTTATACAAGTACCTCAACAAACTTGAACTTGATAAAAGTCTGTCTAATTTCAGTTTAAACAGTCTTGCCATTTTAAATTGCAGTGCTATCTTTTTGATAATAGGTCCTCCAGTCCGACCTTTTTATGTTTTTCCAGAGATGTGTATAATATAGTAGATATGTGGCAAATCTCCCAACAACACTATCTTCTTGTGCTAAAAAAAGTGAAAAAAAAAAAGTGAAACAAACCCAATGAAAACCCGAAATCATGTTTAAACAGGATCCATCCCTTAGATCCCTACAACTCTATACTAATTCTAATTTCATGCAACTTTAGGGTAAGGGAACACTTTTTATCCTCCAAACCGATTGATCACCAAAGTTGACTGACATCAGACTTAGGGACATTTGTGATTTGATGACTTTCACTTGATTATACAGCACTTGTTACAAGTGCAATCAGTGACCTGCCAGGTTCCTATGTACTGGTCTGAATCTAGGACTTTTGAACGAAAGTTCAAAAGCCCGAATCCATTACCACCAAACACACTTTAGTGAAAGTGCATTAATTGAAAAAGTGCTTTCATTAAAGTATGTTAAAAAACCCCCCACAAAATCTCCTTGAATGCTGTGCCCCCCCACACCCCACCTACTTTAATATTCTCAATCCGAGGTCGCACTACAGTGGGGAAAAAGGAATTTTCCCTTACAGCACCGTAGTATGACCAGAACAACAAGCATACTTACGTGAAAGTGCTGCTTCAGTGAACAGCACTTTCATGCAAGTATGCTCACCAAATTGGGATTCGGTGAATGATGCTGTCGAGCATCTGTACAGATCCCACTGGGCTAAAGTGCATTAATGTAAGGAAAGCTATAGATCCTATGGAAAAAAATGCCTTCTCTTTGAAGATCTGGATGAAGTGACTTTTTTTTAGTAGATAGGAGGTGTCCAAATACATGGACAAAGATATTGGGAACTCAATGCAGTCAAAGACTAATTGAGGATGGAAAAAATAATCTGTGAGACCTGCTATTAGGTTCATAGGTTCATAGGTAGGCACTAGGCTATCTGCCCGAGGGCATTTATAAGCCTAGCCAGAGTGTGTCGGCTTTTGCCACCCCATTGATTAATTAACTGATCCTGTGTCAAACAGAGCCAATGAAGTGATCCCAGGGGTGTATTTTCTGTTACCCATCCACTTGTCAAGGTTTCTCTTGAATAGTGTTAGTGAGGGGCTCTGCCTGATGTAATTTGGAATTTTGTTCCAAAGCATGGGGAGTCTCTGTGACAGGAATCTATCCCTCCAGCATGTTCTATTTATTGATGTGGTGAGGTTTAGCTCACTAGAGCGAGTGGCTCACAGTGACTTGGATTTCTTTAGGTGGAGCATGTCCATCAATTCTGAGTTGGACATGGCTTTGTAAGTCAGGCAGAGATCACCTCTGAGTAAGCAATACGCCACTGAGTACAGCCGGAGTTTTTTCAGTGGGGCTGCATAGGACATATGTTTGAGGTCAGTAATCCTCTTGGTGAGGTACTTTTTTGGTCTTTCCAGCTGTTGGAAGTGTCTTGTGAGGTACATCCCAAATAAGGCATTGTACTCTGTGATGGGTCTAATGAGTAATGAGTAGAGGGGCACTATAACCTCTTTATTTCTAGATGCGAACCCTTATGTAATTGGATGGGCCACATAGAAGGATTTCCTAACTATTTTGGCAATATGATTGTCAAAGGAGAGATTACTATCTACCTGGGTCCCCAGATCTCTTATTACCTCTTCTGTATTAAGGGGGCTGCCACCTATGTGGTAATTCATGGGTGTTTTGTTTTTTCCAAATGGAATGACTATGCATTTTTTGGCATTTAGCTTGAGGCCGTGACTTTGACACCAGGAGTCTGTCTCAGTAAGGCCCTTTTGGAGGATATCCATGTCAGCCGGAGAGTCAATTATGGCTCCCAGTTTGCAGTTATCGGTGAAGTTGGTTAGTCATAGTCCTCCTGTGTTTGCCTGTACTTCTGAGAAGTATATGCCGAACAGTAGGGGTCCCAGGACCAAGCTTTGTGGGACAACACTTGTGACTGGTTTAGAGTCGGACCTGGAGCTTGCTATTCTTACCGTGTGAGTTCTGTCTGTAAGCCAGTTGGCAACCCATCTTGTGACATAAGGGTTTATGTTCAGGCTGGTGAGTTTTTCTATAATACCTGAGTGAGGAATGGTGTTGAATGCTTGGCGAGGTCAAGGTAGGCTGTGTGAACCACCTTTCCTTCATCTATGGCCTTGGTAACTGTCTCAAAGAAGTCAACCAGATTTAGTAGGCATGATCTGCCCTTAACGAAGCCGAACTGGGTCGGGTCAAGTGTTTGGAGGTTCCCAATGTCTTTGCTAATGAGTTCCATGATGATGTGCTCCATAGCCTTGCAGACCAGGCTAGTCAGGTGTATTGATAGTTACCAGGGTCAGTTGTGGCCCCTCCTTTGTGGAGAGGAATAACCGTTGCTGTGTGCCATTCTATGGGCACATAGCCTGTGGAGAGGCTGAGGTTGAACAGCGTATTTAGGTGGGGGGTTAGTTCATTCTGTAGTTCGTGCAAGACGCAGCCTGGGACACCATCTGGTCCATTGATGCTGTTGTTTTGGCTTTTGAAAGGGCTGTTTTCATCTGTGCGTCTGTGATTTTTGGGACACTACACTTTTCCGGTATTGTTGTGGGCCCTTTTGGAGGTGAGAGGGGGGTGAAGTTTGCATTGAATCTATCTGCCAGGATGTTGGCGATATCAGTAGGTTCAGTATAGTTTGTGCTATTTTGCACTAGTTCAGTGCATATCTGTGAGTTGCCACTTAGATTCTTAACATAGCTAAAGAAGGCTTTGTGGTTATCTTTTGAATCCTTGGCTATTTTTCTTTCAAAGTTAGCCTTGTATGATTTCATGAGGGACCTTAGTTTCTTACTGATACTGATCAGGGATTTCTTTCCTTCTTGGGATTTGCTTTTTTTCCGAACTAGTTTCCTCCTTCTGTTGTATAGCCTGTTTATTGCAAGGGTCCACCAAACTGATTTCCTTCTCTTAGAGGAGTGAGTCTTGGTTTTGCTAGGGATGGCATGATCCATGTATCCTTGTAGGTGCTCATACAGTGCATTTGTAAAGGTTTCTGCAGCTTGGGCAGCGTTATCCTTTAGCGTGGGGGTGTGAAACTTGCCACCTCTGTCTTAAGTAAGGTGAAGTTTGCTTTAGAAAAGTTTTTTACTGTGGTTTCCTTAGTTGGGGGTGGTGGTGGGATGTGGACATCCAGAGTGATTAGTTTATGGTCTGAGCTAACCAGTGATGAGTTGACCTCCGGTGTGGAATACCTGTCGCCCATGTTGGTGATGACCAGGTCCAATATGTTTTCACCTCTGGTAGGAGAGTTTACCAGCTGATCCAGGGCATTTGAGTTGATGAATTCCAGGAAGCGCTGGGCCTGGGAATTTGTACTCGAGTAGTTTTCACAGTGAATGGTAGGGTAATTGAAATCGCCCAATATCAAGGTGTTCTGTAGGACCTTCATGTTTTCCAGTGTCTCCAGAAAGGTGGAGTAGTGGTCCTGGGTCATGGAGAGTGATCTGTAGCAGGCCACAATTTGCATTGCAGATTTGCCCAATGTTAATTGCACATGGATGATCTCAGAGGTATCATGCTGTGCCACTAACCTGGAAGTGAAGGTATCCTTGATGAATATGGATACACCTCCTCCTTTTTTGTTTCAGTCCATGTTCTGTGGCCAAAACATGTGGTATGAGTTGTAGCCTGGTAGTGCTGGGGTGATCTCTGGAGCCTTGAACCAGGTTTCAGTTACTGCACAGATGTTGACGTTCTCCATACTGAGGAGTGCTTCGAGTGCGTGCATTTTGAGATTTAAACTTCTGGCGTTGAGTAGCATAACCCTCAGTTTTTTGTTAATTGTGCTGTTTACAGAGGTGGGTTTGACTTTTGAGCCTTGCCTAAAAAAGCACTATGGGGGCAGCAAGACCCTTGGCCAGTATTCGAAAGCCTAGAGGTGACAAGTGCAAGCCATCTCTCGCGAAGCAACGCGGCTTGTCGAGCATGTCGTCCCAGGCTGACAGACACTGGATCCCCTTTGAATGACACCAGAAGCTTAGCCAGTTGTTGAAATTGATCATTTTTTTCTTTATACTGAGGTATCATTCTTGGTGAGGGCAGGATGCTACTCAGGGTCAGGGTCATACCATCCTGGGCTGCATGATCAGAGAGCTATTCCATGTCTCTTTTCATAAAGTCCAGGGAGGTACATCTCAGGTCATTCACACCAGCATGAACAATGACAGAGTCATATTTGTACTTGTTCTGGAGTGACCTGAGTGCTTGTGTTATGTCAAAATGAACAAAAATGAAAAATACTGCTAAAATTACGAAGATGACCAGCAACAGTTAGGTATATCCTTTTATTCCAAAACAATGAAGCGCTTTTTGTCTGATAGGTAAACGAACTTCATCAGATAAGGTAAAGAATCAACTAAAAGAATTTAAATAGAAAATGCATCTAGTCAGCTGGTACATCAGTATCAAGCATTAAAGCAATATTCCCCTTATAACAAATGTACTAAAACAAACTATTAATTATACATAAGAATGTTTAAAATACATTAGATATATGTTCTAATTTAAAAGAAACAATAGCAGCTGAAGAAATAGCAGCAAAAAAGATTCTTTGAACAAATACTTATATGTAAAAAGTTTAAAATTAATAACTTTAAATACTACACATTAAATAATCATTTCATATTATTGTAAATATTATATTACAATGATATGCTCATATAAAAAATGAATAAATGTTATAAAAATAAATACATCTATATTGTAAGATGTGCAATAATAACTACAGTAATCATTGTCCCATCCTATATAAGTTTACCTACAGAGACTTTTTAATTTAAGGATAGCCATAATGGAACACATATCATTAAGCCCTGGCCAATTATATGCATATAATTTAATCTGCAACAGCAATTCAAATTTTTCATGTTCAAATACAATTGGGCCCCCTCTTATAGTAGGTATTAATCGATCCAAAATCCAAAATTTAAATACATGTGTGGGGTATTCAAATACATGTTTAGCTAGTGCATTTTCTTGCCTATTTTTGTTTATGTTATAAATGTGTTCGTAGATTCTATCTCTTAATCTACGAATAGTTTTGCCAACATAAAAACATGGGAAAAGTTAGCATTTAGCTAAATACACTACCATTTTTGAATTACAATTGAATTTCCCCTTACTTTTTAAATCAAAATTGTTGATATTTATAGAGTTACTTGTTAAAATATGTCTACAGTATGAACAAGCACCACAATTGTGCATGCCTCATTTATTAGTATTGTTATTAATATTATTAATACTTTCTAATAGGTGTTTAAAATTCTTGTCTCGTCTAACTGTAAATTTAGTCATTTCTCCTATTTTCTCTATCAGTTCTTTACTTTCCTTCAGAATGTTCCAATTTTTTGAAACAATACCTTTCAGGAAGTAAAAGTCAGAGTTAAAAGTCAAAGTAAAGCTATACTCAAAAGAGGAAGTTCTCTCCCCAATTATTGTACTAGTGGTACCATCAAATGTTTGACTATTATGGTCTTCAAGTGTATTTAATGTTGTTTCACAAATAACTTCTTCTATAGTTTCTCTCACAATTGGTGTGTAAATGCCCCTACCTCTTTTCTCCTGAATTTCATCTATGATATTATCCAAGTAAATATCCAGGTATGCCCTTCTAAGAAACATATTCCTCAGATTTTTGTATTCTTCTTTAAAATCCTCTTCTCTTGAAATAATTCGAGCTGCCCTTACCAATTGTCCCTTCACTATGGACTTTTTTTGAAACATAGGATGGGCACTTGAATAATGTAAGAAGGTGTTGGAATATGATGGTTTTCTATATATTTTTGTTTCATATTTTTTATCCCTGATGTTTTTGATCAAAAGAACATCAAGAAATGCAATTTGTTTTTCTTGAAAATTATATGTGAATTCAAGGAATTCCGTACTTTCATTTAGATGACTAAACAAATGCCACAACACTCTAAGGGTCCACAAACGAGCAACAAGAAATGCAATGAAAAATAACACTGTAGGACCCACCACGTTGGAAGAAAGTTCAGTCAAAAAGCATGGCATATATCCACAAGGCAGTTTATTGAGAGATAAAACAAGATGAGCGCTTTCGCGTACTGTTAACGTACGCTTCTTCAGATCAAAGTTAGAGTAAAAGCAATCCATTTAAATACTGTTACGATTGAATCAATCATCTAATTAATCATCTAATTAGTCTATTAGCTCTTAAGGCTAGCTCTTAACCTTAAAGATACACCTCCACTCTTTAACTACAATCTATGTCTTGTATTTAAAATGAAGTTCATATAAAACTACAAACAGAGTACTTGTGTCCATATACAAGACATATAAACATATGAACATATAAACCCTAACAGAAAACCTAAATGTATGGAAGAACATAAAAACCTAATAAAAACAGAAATATACATATACATCTTGATGTCTTAAATAATTTAAATACAACTTCAAGCTGTAAGGTAATAATAAAACTGTATAAACACATGTAAAGAATATAAAATCTAGCCCTATCTAACTAATGTTGATGGACTCTACAAAAATCGTTAAAAACTAACTGTTATTAAGTACATATATACATATACATATAACCTATGCTTTCTAGCAATCATAGGACACCTTCCTGTATAGATCATGACCTAGAGATACATATAGTTATGAAAGATTATATTCTGAAGAATAAAACTTACAGACAACCTATTGATGTGAAAATTGATGTGAAAAATTGGATTACCCTAATAGGTAAAAAATCACTAAGACAGCGTAATACAAAAATAGGCTAAACCAATAATCCTAATGAAGTGGGTGAGGGTATATATTAAGTATGTATCACTGGATTGTCCCTAGAATATATTAATTTCCTACTTTTTAATATAGGTTTAAGCGAGACATATGCATTGAGACCTGGAGGCATATGTGCTCTAAGTTTAAAAATCCATTCCAGTTCTACTTTTTCTAAGTTGTTCACATGATCCCCTCCTCTGACGCTCTTTTTGACTATCTGAAGAACTCTAAAGCAGAATGTATGGTCTTGAAAGACCATAATATGCTTAGCTAAAGCATTCTGCTCTTTTTTCTGACGAATGTCATAGATGTGATTATACAATCTCTTCTTAAAAGGTCTCTAAGTTAAGCCTACATAAAACGCTGTACAATGCTCACAAGTTGCAAGGTATATCAGGTTCTGTGTCTCACAATTAGCATAGAATCTAGGTTTAAAAGTCAGATTCAATGTAGGGTGAACAAAATCCTGTTCTTTGCTTATATACCTGCAAGTGTTACAATGCATACAGGGATAAGTCCCTCGCTTGTTTACTATATCAACAGCTGGTACTTCTCCTGACTTGAAACTATCACAAAGCAATCTCTTCAGATTCTTGTGATTATGGTAGGCTATATTAGGTTTATTCCCTACTAAACATAAGGTACTGTAATCCACTGTTAGAATCTTCCAATTATTATATATAATGTTCTTTATGGCTACATAGTCATTAGTGTACGTGATCGTGAGTCTGACCCTGTCTTTGAATAGATGTCCTGAATGAAAAGTACAGGGTCTCTGCCTATCTAGATGCTTAGCCTCTTCTGGAGACCTAAATATATCTTGTCTAATATCTTTAATCATTATGCTGTCATATCCCCTCTCCTGAAACAATTCTTCCATAAGATCTAATTGTTCTAATCTGGTCGCCTCATCTTTATACATCCTGCTTACTCGAATGAATTGGCTCCTGACTATACCGGGAAAGACATGCCTAGGATGCATGCTGTCGAAACTCAGGAGTGTATTTTTCCAGCAGGGTGTTCTGTATAATGAGGAGATCAACCCTCCTGCATGGATGCTCAAGTTCACATCCAAAAAATTGATTGCTGTATGTGAAGCTTCCATGGTGAAGCTCAAGAAGTTACTGGTGGTTTCTAAATATTCCAAAAAGCTGCCAAACTCAGCACTGGATCCTTCCCACACAATTAGTATATCGTCTACAAACCTTTTGTAGACGATAACCTGTTTGAACTTTTCATTGGGAAACAGATATTCCTTCTCCCAGTTATAAACAACAAGGTTGGCATACGTGTTGGCACACGAAGTGCCCATGGCTACTCCCCACTTCTGTTGATATAACTGAGTACCAAAAGAAAATACATTATATGATAACACCAAATCAAGTAGCTGACAAACTAAAATCTGTCTGTCATTACTATAATTGGTTTCATGCACCATGAGCTCCCTTATAGCCTGTGTTCCCTCTTCATTGGGGATGGAGGTGAATAAATTCTTCACGTCCAAGGTAATTAACATATGAGTATCATTCTCTAGGCTAACTTCTAATTGTTCAAGGGACTCAAGCAGATGGTAAGTATCTTTCAAGATGTGTGGTACTTTATCTACTAGTGGGCGTAGCACTCTTTCTAGGTAGATGGAAATGTTGTCTGTAGCCCACCCATCCCCAGAGACAATGGGTCTCATCGGTGGTGAATCCAGATTTTTGTGTATCTTGGGAAGCCCTTTGATGGAAGGAATTCGTACAAAATCTTGATGGAAGAATGTATAGAGCTCTTCTGTAATCTGTTTACACATAAGCATATCAAAAATAATTTCTTCTATAGCTCTGTGTATTTCATTAATTTTGTTCATGGTGATGGAGGCATAAGTTTTAACGTCTTTAAGCATATTACACATGCTTGAAACATAGTCCTCTGTGTTGAAAAGTACTATCCCTCCCCCCTTATCAGCTGGTCTAATAGTTAAGGCCCTAGTCCTTGATAAATAGTCTAAAGATTCTTTCTCTTCCTTTGTCATATTGAAATATTTACATCTCTTTTTGTGATTATTATAAAAATAGTCATACAGATCATCCTCACACAATCTGATGAAGCAATCAATGTGCATAGGCAGAGGTGGAGAATAAATGCTTTTCCTTTTACACTGTTCAAACATTTCACTATTACTGGAAGAAATACTGTTCTTATCACTAAAGTGCAATTTTAGAGCCAAATTTCTGCCAAACATTCTAATATCAGTCAACAACTCATTCAAATTACTTCCTTGCGAAGGGACAAAAGTAAGCCCCCTATTTAATAAACTAATAACTGGGTCTGATAATACCATGTTAGACAGGTTAAAACATAAGTTCTTTACTGTTTTTTGCGTCGTCGCTGTTGCGGGCTGTCCTCCGAGTATTTTCTCTTCTTCCTGTCCCAGCTGTTGTATCGGCCTCTCTGTTGGTTCGTTGCCCTCACTGGTAAGGGAAAAAAAGGATGAGTAGCTTCTTTATTAGTCTGTATGGCTTTAGGTTTGGCTCCTGTAAGTTGGTAAGCCATGTGCATCAAGTTAGCCTCCTGATTAGGTAAGGGAGTCTGTGCAAGCATGTTGGTTGCTGGAATCGGTAGCTCATTAGGGGGGGTGACAAAGGCTCCATCGGAGCTACTGCTGAGTATATCGTTCTCCGTTGTTCGTACTAATGGTGTACTTTGTTCCAAGTTAGTAAGTGTACGCTCTGCAGACGCTGAGTGATGATGTGGTCGATCGTCCCCATCGCTCGAATTAGGGCGCCTGGGCCAAATGAAGACATTACCCAATTGGAAGTCCTTATGATCTCTGAGCAGTTTCCTATGCTTAGTGAGCTGAAGCCTATTCCCGTAAGATTGTATTTGCCCATACAAATGGTCTAGTTTGTTCAGGCAGAGTTCCGTATTAAAACGTTCTCGTACTTCACTATTTAATTGTTCAATTTTCAATAGTAGCTGTTGTTCTATTGGAGTAAAATAATCTATAATTAATTTAATATATCTGTAGCTTAATTCAAGATTTAATTCCTGCCATTGCTTTAATAAGTCTGGATTACTGTCCCCATAGGTGGGCATACAGAGCACCCTCATGCCCCTGGGGACAATCTTAATGTGGAGGCAGGCTTCCATGTGTTTGCGCTGCCAGACTAGTCTTTGATATTTAAACAAGTCATTTTCCAGTTCTTTCAGCAAGGTATAAAAACCTTCGATATTATTAATGGTATCACTACCACTCACCGTTCCTTGACTTTGTAAATCCAGGGTCAATAAAGGATTAGTACTTTGTCTAGTGATATAATTCCATGTATCACCCGGTGTCCTCGGCTCCGGACTGAACGGCAATTATATAGATGGAAGCTCCATAGCGTGGGAGAGTGCAGCAAACAAGGAAACAAAGATGACTAAACAAATGCCACAACACTCTAAGGGTCCACAAACGAGCAACAAGAAATGCAATGAAAAATAACGCTGTAGGACCCACCACGTTGGAAGAAAGTTCAGTCAAAAAGCATGGCATATATCCACAAGGCAGTTTATTGAGAGATAAAACAAGATGAGCGCTTTCGCGTACTGTTAACGTACGCTTCTTCAGATCAAAGTTAGAGTAAAAGCAATCCATTTAAATACTGTTACGATTGAATCAATCATCTAATTAATCATCTAATTAGTCTATTAGCTCTTAAGGCTAGCTCTTAACCTTAAAGATACACCTCCACTCTTTAACTACAATCTATGTCTTGTATTTAAAATGAAGTTCATATAAAACTACAAATAGAGTACTTATGTCCATATATAAGACATATAAACATATGAACATTTAAACCCTAACAGAAAACCTAAATGTATGGAAGAACATAAGAACATATACATTTTTGTATTACGCTGTCGTAGTGATTTTTTACCTATTAGGGTAATCCAATTTTTCACATCAATTTTCACATCAATAGGTTGTCTGTAAGTTTTATTCTTCAGAATATAATCTTTCATAACTATATGTATCTCTAGGTCATGATCTATACAGGAAGGTGTCCTATGATTGCTAGAAAGCATAGGTTATATGTATATGTATATATGTACTTAATAACAGTTAGTTTTTAACGATTTTTTGTAGAGTCCATCAACATTAGTTAGATAGGGCTAGATTTTATATTCTTTACATGTGTTTATACAGTTTTATTATTACCTTACAGCTTGAAGTTGTATTTAAATTATTTAAGACATCAAGATGTATATGTATATTTCTGTTTTTATTAGGTTTTTATGTTCTTCCATACATTTAGGTTTTCTGTTAGGGTTTATATGTTCATATGTTTATATGTCTTATATATGGACATAAGTACTCTATTTGTAGTTTTATATGAACTTCATTTTAAATACAAGACATAGATTGTAGTTAAAGAGTGGAGGTATATCTTTAAGGTTAAGAGCTAGCCTTAAGAGCTAATAGACTAATTAGATGATTAATTAGATGATTGATTCAATCATAACAGTATTTAAATGGATTGCTTTTACTCTAACTTTGATCTGAAGAAGCGTACGTTAACAGTACGCGAAAGCGCTCATCTTGTTTTATCTCTCAATAAACTGCCTTGTGGATATATGCCATGCTTTTTGACTGAACTTTCTTCCAATGTGGTGGGTCCTACAGCGTTATTTTTTCATTGTACTTTCATTTAGGTACTTAACAAGGTCTTCAGCCTTATTTTGATTTCCCTTTAATAATATAAAGATATCATCTAGGTATCGAGTGTAATACACAACTTGACAATTTATATGTTCTCTACTAAATATATAGTACCTTTCCCAATAATTCATGACCAAGTTTGCAAAACTTGACCCGCAAGGTGACCCCATTGCTACACCAGTTTTTTGATGGAAAAAGTTGTTCTTAAATGTAATAAAGTTATGTGCTAGTACTATATTGAGTAGTTCTTCTACAAGAACTAATTCTGATGTGGGCGCACCTTTTTCTTTTAAATTTAATATTACCCACTCGGTACCCAGTTCTTGTGGTATAGAGGTATAAAGGTCTTTTACATCAATTGTAAGTAGGTTATTATATTCATCAAATTTTATTTCATTAATTCTTTCTAAAAATGATCAAGAGTCCTTGCTTATACATTTTTCGGAACTTACATATTTCTTTAAAATACCATCGACTACTTTTACACAAGTGTAGGTTGCACTATTCCTACCATCCACAATGGGTCTAAAAGGTGGATCACTTAAATTTTTGTGTATCTTTGGCACGCCAAATATGAGTGGAGCAATGGGTGATGGCATAATTAGGTAATTATACAAATCTATATCAATTCTATGTGAAATGAATAAATCATTTATATAAATGTTAACCCTATTATTTACTTGATTATATTCATTTATAGACACTTTAGTATAGGAGTCAGATGATAATATCATTTCAATTTTATTTTCATAATCAACTTGGTCCATGAAAACCAGACCCCCACCCTTATCTGGTTTCATGATATGGACCTTAGTTTCTTTCAAGTATTGTATCCAGTTAATTTCATCATTTGTAAGATTATTTCTACTTCTATCATTCTTTCTTAAATAATCCATGTGTCTGAAATCAAGCTCACACATTTTTTCAAATATGTACAAAGAATTGTGTAATGGTGGGTTGTAAGTACTTGAAATTCTGAATTAATTTCTATCCATTCCACTCCTATTACCCAATAAAACTGCCAAGTTCAATTTCCTCACATACATTTTTAAGTCCAAAATATAGTTTGTAATATTAAGTATTTTGGTAGGAATAAATGAAAGTCCTTTTGCCAAAAAGTTGGCCAACTCAACAGGGACAAAAACCGAAGAGTAATTGTAAATAGAAAAATCCCCTTCAGTGTTCTTAATAATCGGGGGGGGGGTGTCCTATTCGGAACCATGTAGTTTATTTCCATTTGTGGTGTTTCTTCCTCTGGTTCCGCTTGTTTTGGGTTCTCCCCTTCTGAAAACCCTGTTGGTTATTACCCCACTGATTGTTATTATACTGGGGGTTTGATTTGGATTGATTAAAAAGACATTGGCTTCTACGCGGTCCCTCATCATTATTAGTGTCCTCAATGTTTGAAGAAGTAGGTTGTGCATTATTAAAACATGCCCCCTGTATGGCATTATTGGATTCCATGTTTTGTCCGGAATGGTCAGAATTTGCATAATCTTGGACATTTTCAGTTTGTAGGCTATTGCCGCTATTATTTCCTTGCCCTTCCTTTCTATTCCCATAGATTCTCCATTGTTGAGCTGGTGGTGGGCGTGGATAAGCCAAGCCCTGCTCATACTGCAGATGATCACACTGCAGTTTTTTACATTTAGTTGCTCTTGCCTTATTAATAAAGGAATCAATGGTTTGAAATATATGTGTATACATAAATTTGTATCTAGAAAAATCAGGGTGTGTTTTAATCTGAGTGTCCAGTAAAGTAATATTGTCCTTAAGTTCTTCAACCATTAAGCTATAGTTTGTTTTCATTAGGTCTAGTAACTCTAGACCCTGTTTGTAAACAATTTGACCAAGTCCAGGTGGAATTGAGAATCCGGAATGAGACCTGTCAGATATTGACAGATTCGTAAACCTTTGGGTACTAGTTGCAGTCTCAGGCACTTGTTGAAATATTCTATTTCCAAAGAAAGTTTCTTATATTTCAATAAAATATGGTCAAAATCATTTAATAAGTTGGGTAAATTAGAATTTTTCCTAGCCAGACTCACCATTACATTTGTGATATTCATCTGGGTTAACCCCTTCGATGTAGAAAGCCATTCATTTAGGTTGGGGAGTCCAATAGTCCCTGGGTTCGAATTAACATCCGTTGTTGCTGAACAGTTAAGAGTATTGCCAATATTATTATTACTGTTTATTTGTTCTCGTCTCTGAAAACCATTCCCATTGCAGGGAAGCATGAGTGGAGGAGAGACCACTCATTGACCATATGGAATGGGAGCCAATGGTGTCGGTGATAGCGATCGGTTATTTGGCACTGTTGTTGTTGATAAAACTATGTCGGAATTATTGGCGCCAATATTTAAATTCATTGGAGTTCCATTACCTTCCACTGCAATGGAATCAAGCTGCTGCCACTGCTGTTGTTGTATATGTAGACCGCTGAGCGTGTCTACTTTTTCAGTTAACTTTTCAACTTGTTGTGGCAACATTTGCACCACAAGTAATACATTGTTATTACCAGTTTCAGTTGCTGTTTCTCCAGCTGATACCCTTAATATTAAGGGAGACAAGTCCACAGAGTTATCCAACTGATTGCTAGCCATAATACAAACTGTAAAAATGAACAAAAACGAAAAAAACTGCTAAAATCACGAAGATGACCAGCAACAGTTAGGTATATCCTTTTATTCCAAAACAATGAAGCGCTTTTCGTCCGATAGGTAAACGAACTTCATCAGATAAGGTAAGGAATCAAATAAAAGAATTTAAATAGAAAATGCATCTAGTCAGCTGGTACATCAGTATCAAGCATTAAAGCAATATTTCCCTTATAACAGATGTACTAAAACAAACAATTATACATAAGAATGTTTAAAATACATTAGGTATATGTTCTAATTTAAAAGAAACAATAGCAGCGGAAGAAATAGCAGCAAAAAGATTCTTTGAACAAATACTTATATGTAAAAAGTTTAAAATTAATAACTTTAAATACTACACATTAAATAATCATTTCATATTAGTGTAAATATTATATTACAATGATATGCCCATATAAAAAATGAATAAATGTTATAAAAATAAATACATCTATATTGTAAGATGTGCAATAATAACAACAGTATTCAGTGTCCCATCATATATAAGTTTACCTACAGAGACTTTTTAATTTAAAGATAGCCATAATGGAACACATATCATTAAACCCTGGCCAATTATATGCATATAATTTAATCTGCCACAGCAATTCACATTTTTCAAGTTCAATTTCAATTGGGCCACCTCTTATAGTAGGTATTAATTGATCCAAAATCCAAAATTTAAATACATGTGTGGGGTATTCAAATACATGTTTAGCTAGTGCATTTTCTTGCCTATTTTTGTTTATGTTATAAATGTGTTCGTAGATTCTATCTCTTAATCTATGAATAGCTTTGCCAAAATAAAAACATGGGCAAAGTTGGCATTTAGCTAAATACACTACCATTTTTGAATTACAATTGAATTTCCCCTTACTTTTTTAAATCAAAATTGTTGATATTTATTGAGTTACCTGTTAAAATATGTTTACAGTATGAACAAGCACCACAATTGTGCATGCCTTGTTTATTAGTATTGTTATTAATATTATTAATACTTCCTAATAGTTGTTTAAAATTCTTGTCTCTTCTAACTGTAAATTTAGGCATTTCTCCTATTTTCTCTATTAGTTCTTTACTTTCCTTCAGAATGTTCCAATTTTTTGAAACAGTACCTTTCAGGAAGTAAAAGTCAGAGTTAATGCTATGTGTTCCATTATGGCTATCCTTAAATTAAAAAGTCTCTATAGGTAAACTTATATAGGATGGGACACTAATTACTGTAGTTATTATTGCACATCTTATAATATAGATGTATTTATTTTTATAACATTTATTCATTTTTTATATGAGCATATCATTGTAATATAATATTTACAATAATATGAAATGATTATTTAATGTGTAGTATTTAAAGTTATTAATTTTAAACTTTTTACATATAAGTATTTGTTCAAAGAATCTTTTTTGCTGCTATTTCTTCCGCTGGTATTGTTTCTTTTAAATTAGAACATATATCTAATGTATTTTAAACATTCTTATGTATAATTAATAGTTTGTTTTAGTACATCTGTTATAAGGGGAATATTGCTTTAATGCTTGATACTGATGTACCAGCTGACTAGATGCATTTTCTATTTAAATTCTTTTAGTTGATTCTTTACCTTATCTGATGAAGTTCATTTACCTATCGGATGAAAAATGCTTCATTGTTTTGGAATAAAAGGATATACCTAACTGTTGCTGGTCATCTTTGTGATTTTGCTTGTGTTATCTGGCGGATTCTGGCTCCCGACAGGCAGCTAACAGTAACCTTCTGCTTGTCCAGCCTAGTGAGTGGGACGTCAGTGTGCCTGACTATAGAGTCACCTCTTACTAGTGTGTTAGGTATGTTATTTCGCCTTAAGGGCTGTGATTGTGCGGCACACTGATTTTGTGTTTTATGTGTTGTCTGGTTTGTGACGGGAAGTGCAGGTTGTTTGGGTGTCTGCTTTGGAGGTCTCTGATGCTTTTGCAGGTTTTTATTTAGAGCCTCCGAGTATAATTTTGTGTATTTATGTGTATTTTTTGCCAGTGCTGTTTTAGTAGGTCTGTGTGCAGCTGGAGGTGTGGTGCAAGTGTTAACCTTCTCCTCTTGACTGTCTGTTCCAGTCTTGGGTGGAGACAGCTTAGCTTCCAGTTTGGCTGTATAATTGCATCTCTCGCATATGTTAGTGTTTTGTGGTAGGAGGAGAGGGTTGTCTGTGTACATGAGGCAGTTGTAACATTGCCTCAGGATACCCAGATTCACCAGCTGGACTGGAGAGTGCACCTGAAGTTGCCCTTTGGTCATACCTGAATAGTAGGGTGAGCTGATTAGTTGCTTGGTTGGTGAGGGGTGAATAAAGAGCCTTGCCCTGCTGGGCAATCAGTGTCAGGGTATATTAGTGCTTGCTATTAGGTCTGAGCAAGTGCTGGGCTGTAAGATCCTTTCTGAGTGCTTAGGTTGAGAGTTAGACTAGTTTCAAGGGAAAAACTGACGAGGAGACTTAGTGGAGCCGGGAATAATTTAACCGTAGCTAACCAGCACTACCCGATGCACAAAACTGTGCAAACATGGTTTTTATAATAGGGAAATGAAAGAGATAGAAATTAGCCCAAAATGGCCAATAAACTACTAGCTTCTGGGCTGGAACCACTCCTCCAGGGACAGATAGGTTGCTCAAAGCTCCCCTCTCTCACGGGTGAACAGAGAAAATCTTCTATCCAAGTAAGGTATGGGTAACTCAGAAACTAGTATCACAGCCCTGAATTCAGCACTAGCCTGAAAACTGGACTATACTAGCTTTGAAAGGCGGGGAACAAGGAATTTTTTTTGTTTTTTTAAAAGATAAGGCAAAAAACAGTAAAAAATACACTTAAAACAACTTTAAACAAATACAAATGATCAGAAAAGGCTATCACACTTTAGTGTGTAGCCTACAACAGTTAAACAAATTATTTAAACAAATTTTTTTAAAAGTGCAGGCAGTCAAATAAGTACAATATGTGAAAAAACAAGCTTTTAAATCACAATAAACACTGGAAAATTTGCGTTTAGGCGGAAAACAGTTAAGTACAGCAAGAAAGTACAGAAAACTGATAGTTAATCACTCCAAAGTCTCTCTTCTAAGCTAGAAGGCTTGTATCAATTTAAGGCTTTCTAGTGCTACCCAGTAGGTTAGTTACAGGAAAGATGGGAGACAAGCGCAGATGTGGCCTTTTAAACCAGAAAGTTGAAAGAGATGGACAAACTGTCCAAATGGTCAATAAACTACAATTTCTGGGCCAAGAACCTCTCCTCTCATGGTAGACAGGCTACCTAGTGCTTACCACTCCCACTGATAAGCTAGAAGGCTTTCTTCCAACACAGAAAGGCTTGCGGGGCTCAGAAGCTTACCAACAGTCCTGGATACAGCAAATCTGTATCTGGACTAGGAAAGGACAGGAAAGGTGGGAAACAAGTGCAAGTGTGGCTTTTAAACCAGAACATTGAAAGAGATGGAAAAAAACTGCCCAAACGGCCAGTAGCTACAATTTCTGGGTCAGGCACCACTCCTCTTGTGGTAGATAGGCTACCTAATGCTTACCACTCCTACTGATAAGCTAGAAGGCTTCCCTCCAACACAGAAAGGCTTGGGAGGCTCAGAAGCTTACAAAAAGTCCTGGATACAGCAAATCTGTACTTGGGCTAGACTAGTTACAGGAATGGCAGGGAACAAGTAGAAACATAGGCTTTTAAGCCAGCAAGTTGAAAGAGATGGAAAACTGTCCAAATGGCCAAATAAACTACAATTTCTGGGCCAAAACTCACTCTTCCTGTGGAGGATAGGCTACTTAGTGCTTATTACTCCCACTGATAAGCTAGAAGGCTTCCCTCCAACACAGAAAGGCTTGGGGGGCTCAGAAGTTTACTAACAATCCTGGATACAGCAACTCTGTAACTGGACTAGGCTAGTTATAGGAAAGGCGGGAAACAGGCCCAAGTGCGGCTTTCAAACCTGAAAGTTGAAAGAGATAGAAAAAAACTGCTCAAACAGCCAATAGCTACAATTTCTGGGCCAGGGACCTCTCCTCTTGTGGTAGATAGGCTACCTGATGCTTACCACTCCAACTGATAAGCTAGAAGGCTTCCCTCCAACACAGAAAGGCTTGGGGGGCTCAGAAGCTTACAAAGAGTCCTGGATACAGCAAATCTGTGCCTGGACTAGACTAGTAACAGGAAAGGCAGGAAATAAGCGCAAACACAGACTTTTAAATCAGAAGGTTGAAAGAGATGGAAAAGCTTTCCAAATGGCCAATAAACTATGATTTCTGGGCCAGAAACCACTCCTCCTGTGATAGATAGGTTACCTAGTGCTTACCACTCCCATTGATAAGCTAGAAGGCTTCTCTCCAACACAGAAGGGCTTGGGGGGGCTCAGAAGCTTACCAACAGTCCTGTATACAGCAAATCTGTACCTGGACTACACTAGTTATAGGAAAGGCAGGGACCAAACACAAAATGGGCTTTTAACCAGAAAGTAGAAAGAGATGGAAAAACTGCCCAAACGGCCAATGAACTACAATTTCAGGGCCAAAACCCACTCTTCCCATGGTAGATAGGCTACCTAGTGCTTACCACTCCCACTGATAAGCTAGAAGGCTTCTCTCCAACACAGAAAGGCTTGGGGGGCTCAGAAGCTTACCAACAGTCCTGCATACAGCAAGTCTGTATCTGGACTTGACTAGTTACAGGAAAGGCAGGAAACAAGCTTAGAATTTTTTTTTTACAGAAAAGCAGCTAAAATGGCAGTAAATACAATTCAAATTGTAATGCAGGCCAACACTCCTGAGTGTGTCGCAACACTACGGCAAATACAGTTCAAATAAATGCAATTAAATTAACAAATGACTAAAAAAACAAGTGCAGAAGGCAGTAAATTAGAAGGCTACTAACAAGCAGTAATAAGTGCAGAGTAAGAGTGACTGAACAGATAACAGCATGCAGAAGAGCAACTAAGACAGTTACAGTAAGAGCAGATGAATAAGATATATATATATATATATATATATATATATATATATATATATATATATATATATATATATTTTTTTTTTTTTTTTTTTTGAGGGAGGGAACAGAGCAGGATTAAGATGCTACAGGGGTTGTCCTTCCCAAATGCTCTCTTTGTGCACAGTAGGAGTGCCTGAAATCAGAATATGATCTTACTGCACTCAGTTGAGTGAGCAAATGAGATGGGCCCAGCAGGAGTATCCAAATACAAATCTACAAGAGGGCAGGCAATTTCAAAGCCACCAGCATTAACACTAAAACAAGAACAAGGAGGGCGGGTGGAAAACTAACTGTAGAGAGACAGCCACAACGTCAGTTGAGTTAATATTCAGTGAAAAACACAAATAAATAAATTACATACAGTACTATATGCAAAAGAGCAGATAAAAGTGTACTTAAATTCACTTATACATCCAGCTGATTTCAGGTAGATGCTAGCCGGCCAAAGCTCTGATTTTAAGCAGAAATAACTCAAAATGTACCACTTATATAAGGCAAGAATGTCAGTGATGAGCTGAAACTACCTATCACTGCTCTCAATGGCTACACAGAAATTCTAAAAAGTACTCTGTAGAGAGACAGCCACAACTTCAGTTGAGTTAATATTCAGTGAAAGTTAGTGAGTTAATATTTCACAATGCTCATCTGTGCAAGCAGGTTTGTAAAAAGATACACTGACCTGTGGGACACAAACGTTTTCTTTCCTTTAATAGAAACAAAAGCTTTGTAGCCGAGGCAGTCAAGACACTAGCCTGTATTCATTAAGGCACCAACATTGTATTGACTTGACTCCAGATTTTAGTGAAACCAAGAAAACATATATGTATAAAGCATAAAGTGCCATTTTTCAATTTATTTTGACTTAAACTGCATTTGTATTTGATTAACTGTGCTGTTTTATTAACTTGCATTACATCTGCACTGCATTTTTTCAATGATTTACTGTTAAACTGTTTAATTAACTGAGTGTGAACTGTCCTGCTACTATATTTAAGTGGGTATCTGTTCTCCTGTGTTAAATTGACCTAAACAGTTTAAATATCTTTAGCATAGTCTGGTTACAGTTTTGCTGTATTCATATCTGTTTGTGTGATTCCTATGTTTCCTGCTACGCCATCTTGAGTTGGCTGGGATCTACCTGCACTTAATGGGAGTAAGTGAACAGATTGGAACTGGTTTGGCATAGGGTGTTTAGCTAAGAGTGCAGGGACAAGGGTTGATTGGTCAGTTCCAGTGTTTCTATTTTACTTTCATTTTTGTGATATTTAAACCCCGCGTTTGCATGTGTTTGCACTAGTTTACACATCACACACTGACGCTGTGCTGATTTTACCCTTTGTGAGGTATCTCAGCTGCATTTTTTTCCCTTACCAGCACTCCTGTGTAAGTGAGGTCCTCCCTTGCAGCTACTGTATTGATTTTTATCCAGTTCTACTCACACCTATAGATACTCACCTCAGATAGTACCCACTCTACTATCCTTGACCTCTCTTCCATAGATTCTGACAACTATGGACGAAGAATTTCCTACGGTTTCTCCTGCTAGTCTAGTTGATATGGCATCCTGAGACAGTGTAGCAACTGCCTCATGTACATGGACAACCCTCTACAACTACCACCTGGGAACACAATATGTGAGAGATGCAATTACATTAAGAATCTAGAATCCTTGCTGTCTCAATCACAGGCCAGTACATCTGACACTGAGAAGGTTGTCTGCTCAAACACCATAATCACCACAGCTCTAACACCACTCACACCCATACAACACACTCCCACATATGCGGAGGTTCTCACCAAAAACATACCTAAACAAAAGAGTCTTCCGAGGCAAAAATATACATACATATCAGAACCCACAGCACCAAGCACCACACATAGCACACATGCCTGTGTCTCACAGCCTCCAAGGCCCAGCCACAAACCTAACATACTAGTCATAGTAGACTCTATCATGAACCATACAGATGTGTCCCTCAACAGACTAGACAAGGAGTAAGTCACAGTAAGTGGCTTGTCAGGTGCTAGAATCTGGCATATCACTCAAGCACTCATGTCTCTCAACAACAGGTACTGTTATGACTCTGTCCGAGTCCATGTTGGTGTGAATAACTTGAGATGCACTTTTCTGGACTATATGAAGAGAGACATGATTGATCTCACTGAATATGTGTCCCAGGCAGGTATGTCCCTAGCCTTAAGCAGCATCCTACCATCACCCAGAATGATACCAAAATAAAAACAGAAAATGATTGACTTCAACAATTGTCTTACTTTCTAGTGTCATTCCAAGGGGATCCAGTACCTGACAGCCTGGGAGGACATGATTGATAGACAACGGTGCTTTGCCAGAGATGGCCTTCATCTGTCTCCACTGGGTTTCAAGCTTCTAGCAAAGTCTCTTGCCTCCCCAGTAGTGCCTTTTTTAGGAAAATTCATGAGAACAAATTACCAATGTGAAAAATTCTCCTAAAGTAAATTTAAAGGGCATGTTGCTAAACACTAGAAGTCTAAACATGAAACTTCACTCTTTGCAAGCATTCCTCACCCTGTAGGATTCTGACATTTGTGCATTTACTGAAACCTGGTTCAAAGCTGTGGAGAGCACCCCAGCCTTACCAGGTTACTCATCCTAGCATACTTTCAGACCCCAAATGAAGTGCTACAAAGCCAAAGGAGGTGGAGTTTCAATATTTATCAAAGATATACACACCTCCAGCCTGGTCAAACAGTATGACACCCAGGAGACACTTCAGGTGCAGTTAACTGTTGACAAAACGTCTATTCAAATCATAGCGAGCTACAGACCCCAACCATGACTCAGGACACCTGTTCTACCTATCTGGACATCGTTGAATCCATCAAAATTTAACCCTCTACCCTGATCCTGGGTGACTTTAACTACCAAACCATAGAGTGGAAGAACTATTGTAGTCCAAACATGAATGCCCACAGATCCCTCAACTTCATCAATGCCAATGCATTTGATCAGCTGGTCAACACCACCATGAGAGGTGAAAATATCCTGGACCTGGTACTAATCAACATGAATTGTCACTGTACACCCCTACAGTTTCATCCTCCTTGGTAATATCAGACTATAAAGCAATCACTTTCAAAGTCACCATCTCCCCTGACCCCACCTTGCCAGGGTCAAACAAAAAACTTTCCCAAAGCTGACTACAACCTCCTGAGAGTAGGTTTAAGCAGCTTCACAGCCACCATCCCTTCAGTTGGAACTAGCACTAATGTCCAAACCTACACCAAAAATCTGTATGAGCACTAACATAGCTGCATGGACTCAGCAATACCTGACAGCACCAAATCATCTTCTCCACGGAAGAATACACCTGTATGGTAGACAGTAATAATAAACAAACTCTATAATAAAAGGAAACAAAAATGCTGGATACCAAGAAGGAGCAGGTGCCAAGTTGGAAGCAATCTTTCCTTTTTCTGAACAAGCAAATAAGGTCTTGGTGAGATCCTCTAAGGCTAACTTCAAATCCAAATTGGCCGCATCCATTAAGGACAATCACAAGGCTTCTTCACATATGGCTGCAATCTCAAAGGTAACACCCAAATCTGCTCTGGAATGGTGGTCAAGAACACCACATACACAAATGCCATAGATATAATCAATGTGCTGGCAGGCAGGTTCAGTAAAAACTTCATCACCTGTCTCCTCCATCAGTAAACCTGGACATCCCCAGCACATACCTCCACTCATCACCATGGAGCAGGTCTTTAATGCTATCTCAAAGGCAAAAAATGCAGTCTCCATGGGACCTGGCAACATCCCTGGCTGCATCCTAAATGAACACAGGCAAATGCTCTCAGCACCCTTTTCAACCAAAGCCTGAGCATCAGCTTCATCCCAGCCAAATGGAGGACATCCACTGTTATCCCTCTCTACACAAAGGTGGAGCATCCACCAACCCAGGAAATCTGCAATGCCATGGAATGCATCATCACAGACCTTATAAACAAGGACATTCGTAACCTCCAAAAACCTGAGTCCACACAGTGTATTTTTTGCCAAAGGGAGATCATGCCTGTTAAACTTGGTTGACTTCTTTGAAACAGTCACCAAAGCCATGGATGAAGTGAAGATGGTGCACACCACCTACCTTGACCTATCCAAAGCCTTCAACACTATTCCCCACTTGGGCATAATAGGTAAACTCTCCCAGCTAGGCATAAACCCATATTTTACCAGATGGGAAGCTAACTGGCTCAATGATAGAACCCACTCAGTCAAAATGGGGAAGCCACCTCTAGTAATAGACCCATAATAAGCAGCATACACCAAGGATCGGTTTTGGGACTCTACTGTTTGGGATATATTTTTCTGAGATGCAAGCCATTGACTGCAAACTGGGTGCTGTCTTAAATTCCCCCATTGATGTGAACATCCTCCAAGAGGGCCTTAACCAAACTAATGACTAGTGCCAGAAGCATGGCCTCAAATTGAATGCCAAGAAATGCATCATTATCCTCTTTGGGGGAAAATGGCATCCTAATAATTATCACATTGATAACAATGTCCTAAGTGCAATCAGTCATGAGGGACTTTGCACCCTGGTTGATAGCAACCTGACTTTTGACCACCATGTTGCCTCCATTGTATAGAAATCTTTCTACATGGCCCATCTCATAAGTAAGGGTATTTTCTCCAGGAACAAGATGGTCATAACATCCCTGTACTCCTCCCTTATCAGCCCCATTATCAAGTACAATGCTCCCTTCAGCATGTACCTTGCCAAGCACATGCAGCAGCTGGAGAGACTACAGAGGTTCCTGACCAGGAAAATCCAGGGTCTCACACACCTGTCCTATACAGAAAGGCTAAAAGACCTGGCCCTCTACTTAGTTTCATACAGACTACTCAGAGGTGACCTGTGTCTGGCATACAAGGCTGTCTCAGACCCAGCCTTGATGGAGTTGCTGTATATCCATACCTCAAACTCCACTAGCACAACCAATACACGAGGCCTCAACATGGTCTGCGACATTAATAAAACTTGTTGGCAGGATAAATTTGTATCCCAAAGACTCCCCCATCTGTGGAATAGTCTCCATCGCCATGTCAAGCAGAGATCACTAGTCCTCTTTAAGAGGAACCTAGATGACTGGATGGGAAACAGAAAATATAACCCTGGGATCCCACCTATGTCCCTGCTAAACAGGGGAAACAGGTGCCGACTTTGTGGGAACATGGGCAAAAATTTTGGCTAGGCTTATAAGGGCCTCCAGGCCAATAACCTAGTATTGTCCTATGAACCTATGAACCTATAAAAATGAATGTACATCTAGGATATTAACCTAACCATGTCACTTTTTGAATTAGGTTTATCATGTTAATTTTATGGACCTTTTACAGACAATTCTCTGAAAATGTATAATGAATACTTAAATTGAAAACATCCTAAGAACTGGAAAATTCACCTATGTGAATATAATTTTTTTTTGAGATTTTTTTATAGGTTCATAGCTTCATAGGTAAATACTAGGCTATCTGTCTACAGACTATTCCAAACCTAGCTTGCAAATCAGCTTAATTAAACTTTCCATCATAAATGTATTACACCATAAGGAAGTAAGGCAAATATAACAGTTTTTGAAATAAAAATGCATGTTAAATAACAGCAGAAACCAATAAAACATGCACTAACTACAATACACAGACTCTGTAAGCTATATACGTAAACAAAAAGAAGAAATAGTAGAAGAAAAGGAAAGAGAAGTCTCACATAAAGATGTAACTGATCAAAGCAGGAGTAAAATAGGAGATATTATTGAAAGAAACTCCTGCTATAGCTATGAGTAGAATGCTACAGTGGAGCAATAAGGTTATTCAAGATATCTGCTGAGAATGGTTGTTAGAAGAAGAAACAGAACAAGATCTGAGCTAAGCATGTTGTAATTGTTGAATTTTCTGAGATTATGCTTATACAGTGGTCATCTTTAGCAGGTAACTCAGCTATTTGTTTTGTTCTAGGATTTACAGTGTTGCATTAAATCAGAAATATTAGACCACCTTTGAATTGATGACAGCTACAACATGACTGACTCAAATGGGGAGGATTTTCTATGGCTGGAGACCATCTGGCTGAAGTAGGAACCTGCATCCACGTTATCTACATAAGTGCAACCATTTGGCTGTAAGACAAAAGATTGTGTATAAAAAAAAAAAATCAAACTTGTTGGTCCAGTGGCAGTGACAAATACACAGAATGTGTGTGTGTGTGTGTGTGTGTGTGTGTGTGTGTGTGTGTGTGTGTGTGTGTGTGTGTGTGTGTGTGTGTGTGTGGTGGGGGGCATCTTGGGTTTAATCCCCAGACAAGAGTCAGAGTTTTCCTTTCCTGTTGAGTTGTTCAAAATAAGGACTTTGCTTCCTGGCCAGAGTAAGCATAAAACTGCTAATAATATTACTGTTTTATTACATACTAATTTCAGATGCTAGCTGTACATGCTAATATCAGATGCTAACTGAGTGGAATTTTTATGTGGGAACCGTTGAATTTTCCTTCCCCCAACTCATACAGCTTTATGAAATGATAGAGGTGATGTAGTTTTGTTAGTTGTTACAAATATAGGTATATAACTTTAAAAAAAGTTTTGCTGGCCACTCCTTTGCAGGAGCTGAATATAAATAGTAGTAAGTCCAGCTTGGTTACTGCATATCCCTGAAAGCTGTGTTATCTGCTTAATGAGATAGTCAAGCAGATACTCTATGCAGCTGATTAAATGTTTATTGGGAGCATGCTTGGTTCATTTTTTCACATTTAGTTTTCAGACATCCAAGCCAATATCCAAGAAATATGGTTGACCAAGTTTGATGATGACTGCAAAGTGTGCACAGTTATCCGCTCATCCACAGATACCAGCAAGGGCTGAAATCTGCACATATCTGATGATCCAAAAGCTATGACAACTTAAAATAAAAACTGTAGCATTTAGCAAAAAAGTTGATCTCACCTCATATATTATAAATGGGATTATTCTTCAGACAGATTTAGTCATAAGAGACTTCAGTTCTTGTGTGGTCATTTCTCTCTCTCATTCATTCATCTTGGTTCTACCATAGTCAGGAAATTGTTTTATATGGCTCAGTTAATTTCCAAGGGAATATGTTCAAGATCCAAAGAAGCCATTTTATCACTGTGCTCTTCTGTTAGCATACCCACCACTGAATACAATGCACTGAAGGATGCACACCCAAGCATATTGTTCAGCTGGAAAGGCCTCAAAGAATCAAGAAAATTAAAGGCTTTATTTTTTTCAAATATCCCAATACATTAGCACATTTCTCTTTATACTAAGTAACCTACCAAATGCTCCTCTGAGGTAACATATCTCATTTTTCAAACCCTGAAAAACCCAGTGCTATTTAGCCTCCTATTTCTTCCCAAAACAAACAAACACCCACACTAGGGACCTAAGTCTATACTAGCAAATAAGCAAGAAATGCTGGAGGGGTAGGCTGCTGAGACAAGATATTCCCAGTCTATAAAATAAGTTATCAATACAGGTCAAGCAATATACTACTTTGGTTACTTTAAATCTAGTCTTGATGACTGGACAGATAGACACACATTTTCACCAGGGTTTCCCCCAATATCTTTATTTAATTTGTCGTAACTTTTTTCCATTCAACAGATACACTTGTAGGCAATATTGACTGATCAGACAAAAAGAGAAAGAAAAATCAGATATAAACATCAGAATAAGAATAACATCATCTATATACAAAGTGCTGAATGCCTATTACTCCTTCCAGTCAAAAATTAATATAAAATATAGTTGTAAAGTTTTTACCAATATTGCTAATGATAAGGTTGTGTATTAGAGTTAGATACTAGTAATTTCTGTGCTGATAACTACTTCACTGCTGTTTGCTTAAATCCAACCCGTGTTATTTTTCTTCTGTCAAGCCAGTTTTGAATGATATAGAGTTTAACCAATGAAAACAAAGGTAATTAGTAGGTGTAAATCAAATTGTGTTAAACTGGGAGGGGGTATATGTATGATAGGGTAGATTTCTCGTATCCCATTTTTTCTAGTCAGAGTTTAAGGGAACACCAAAGTTTATACGTGCATTTGTAGCTCCAAAAAATGGGAAGTATGTCTGCTTTTTGATGCTTACATATTGAACAGCAAGGGAATGATGCAGTAGATAATTTGTTAATTATATCAGGAGTCATATAGACATTATTTAATATCATTAGTTCAGTATAGGCAATTTTTTTTCAAAACATTTTTATTTTTGTTTCATTATACACATATGCAAATGTACATATAGCAAATACAATAAAACAATAACAAAGTTATTTACAACATTTACATTCATCCATGATAAACAATCATTTTATCCACGAGAAGTTATCAGTATTTGTTTAAAAGGTTTTCCAATTTTTGCCATGCTATTTTTTATGAGTAATGTTATGAGTTCTATAACAAATGGTTTGCAATTCATTTTTACAAACAACTTTTGCTAAATTAATAAAAATCTTTAAACATCAAATCTTGTTTACTTTTCCAGTTCAAAGTAATAACTTTTCTGGCAATTGCAAGAAGTGACCAGAGTAACTGAATCTGAGATTTAGGTATTACATTAGGTATAGGAACACTGAATAGGATTAGTGAGTTAGAAATATGACAGTTATCAGACCATAAAGCATTTACAAAATATTTGAAGTCTTTCCAGTATTGAACAACATTTCTACATTCAATGAACATGTGAACCCAGTTGGCCTGTAGGAATTCATCACATTTCCAACATTTACTTTCACTGTTTTTGAGTATAAGATTTATTTTATGTGGGGTGCAGAAACTCCTATTAATAAAGCTCCATTTATACAATTTCCAGTATATTGAAGAAGAGGTACCATACGTATTATTCAATAACATTTTTTTTGGATTCATCATATATTTGTTCTCCATTAATCTTTACATAGTAATTACACAAAAAAATGAATCAAACTTTAGAGTGTCTTCTCTTAGTATCTTATAGATAGGTGAGATATTTAATTTTTGATTATCTGTCTTTTCAAGACACCTAATAAAAAGCTGAATCAAACTAGGTATAGAGTCAGCCTCTAGGTTGATTGATGCTCTCATTTTGTTTTCTATAAACTGCTGTAATGAATGTATAAACAACCGTCTTGTTATCAAAACTACATAAAAGAGAATTTAGTGGTTCAATACTCTTATTTTCAATAAACTGATGCCAGAATATCAAGTTATTTTCTTTTAATTTTTGCATCACATTGATGTTGAAAAAATCTAGGCAATCAGGGGAGTATGCTATAGGGAATATAAGAAATAGAAATTGTTTAATGTTGTAATTACAATCAATTATATTTTTAAAGTTATTAAATATCTGATTAATGCCTTAAGAAAAATGATCAAACTTCTTATTAAATAATTAAAAGTCACGTAAAAGCCAATGAACTCTACTTATTCCATATTGTTCCATAAATTGATCGTCTATAGTTCTGACATTAGTTATATGAATATCATGTATTGTTTTCCAGCCAGATATATAGGTAGGTGTTATTAATTATAACTGATTTGGAATAAAGATCTAAGCTAGGGAATGCTATCCCATTACTGTTCCAAGCTCTAATGTGCCATTTATATGCAATCTTAGGTTTTAAGAGGAACCATAAACATTTAAGTAGCATGGAATCTAATTTTTAAAATAAGTTTTTGGGAGGGGGTAGTATCAATGACTGTATATAAAACAAAATTTTAGGTAAAATTATCATTTTAATTAAAGAGATCATATACTCCATTGTGAAGAACATTTTATTCCATCTTTTGATTAGTTCACTAATGGTGGTTATTAATTTATTGTAGTTTAGTTTAACAGATTTTTTCCATGTACTCTTTATACTGACACCCAAATATTCTAATACATCATTCTCCCAATTAAACAGGCTATTCTCTATTAGGTTTTTGTTGATCTTTTTGTTAATAAATAATGTTATGGATTTATTATGATTAAATTTAAGCCCTGAAATTCTTTCAAACATGCTTAAGGTATTTATAACATCATGCAACGAACCATCAATGTCACCCAACGTTAACAATATATCATCAGCAAATAATTGTATCTTAGGACAATAGTCCTTATTAATTTGAAAGCCTTTTATATTTTGTTTGTTTCTGATATAGGTAGCAAAAGGTTCCATTGAAAGAGTAAACAATAATGGTGACAAAGGACAATCTTGTCTAGTTCTTTTGAGGATATCTAATGGTGAGGATAGACATGATCCAATTTTCACATAAGCTTGTGCCCCACCATAAATTTTCATTAATAAGTTGACAAAATCTGAGGAGAATTTGAATCCAATCAGAATTCTTTGTAGATAAGACCAACTAATAGAATCAAAAGTCTTCTCTATGTCTAGGCTGATAATAGTTAGTTGTTTTTTGTATTTGCATGCTATGTCTATTAATGATTGTAATTTAATAATGGTATCTTGTACTTTTCAATGAAGAATGAACCCTGTCTGATCATTATCTATTAGATTAGGTGATATTTTCTTTATCCTATTAGCTAATATTGTCAAGAAAATATTATAATCAGTGTTAAGTAATGAAATTAGCCTATATGAATCACAAGATTTGGGGTCCTTACCTTGTTTTAATATGGAGGAGATAATTGAGTATTTCCACAATGAGGGTGTTATAGATTTTTCCTTAACCATAGTAAAGTCGCTCATCATTTTCTTTATTTTATATTCAGGAAAAATCTTATATAGTTCAGGAATTATTCCATCCAGTGCTGGAGCTTTATTATCTTTTATTTTTTTTTATTTGCTTTTTCACTTCTGTTAGTGTTATTTGTTTAGTTAATATGTTATTTTGTTGCAATGACACCTTAGTAGTTATATTTTCTTGAATAAAAGCATTTATTACATTATCTGTCTCCAAAAGTGGTGTGTTATTATTTATATCTTTATAGTAGTTTTTGAACACTTCTAATATGCCCACTAAGTTAGATGTACTCTTAAATGAACCATCGCTTTTATATTTTATCTCATTAATAAGATTTTGATTGTTTATTTTTTAGATCTTACCGCTATTTTATGTAGATATTTGGTATTTACAGCATAAGATTGTAATTTCAATTTTTCCAGGTTTATGGCTACATTATGATTCAGAACTTCTAAGTATTTTTGATTTAACTTAGTAATTTCATTATGTGCTACTTTATTTGGTTTTGCATCCATTTTTATCTTGTCTATTTTTTTTGTAAGTCTAAAAGTTCTTTGTCCCATTCTCTCCTTTTTTAAGGTACCAAAATTTTATTCTACCACATATATAAAAACTTTAAAGGTGTCCCATACTATAGTATCAGTCAATTCACCATTATCATTTGTTTCCATAAACATGTCTATTTCTTTCATTATAGGTTCATAGGTTCATAGGTAGGTACTAGGCTATCTGCCCGAAGGCATTTATAAGCCTAGCCAGAATGTGTTGGCTTTTGCCACCCCCTTAGATTAGTTCCCTGTGCCTCTGTCCAGCATAGCCATTGAAGTGATCCCTGGGGTAAACTTTCTGTTTTCCATCCACTCATTAAGGTTTCTCTTGAAGAGGGTTAGCGAGGAGCTCTGCCTAATGTAGATTGGAATCTTGTTCCAGAGCATGGGAACTCTCTGGGACAGGAATCTATCCCTCCAGCACGTCCTAGTTATTGTTGTGGTGAGGTTTAGATCCCTGGAGCATGTGGCTCAAGGGGATATGGTTTTCTTTAGGGGGAATATGTCCATCAATTCTGGGTTGGACATGGCCTTGTATGTCAGGCAGAGATCACCTCTGAGTAGGTGGTATGCAACCGAGTACAGCTGGAGTTTCTTCAGTCGAGCTGCATAGGGCATCTGCTTGAGGCCAGTGATCCTCTTGGTGAGGTATGTCTGTGCTTTTCCAGTTGTTGCAGGTGTCTTGTAAGGTACATCCCAAATGGGGCATTGTACTCTATGATGGGTCTGATGAGTGATGCGTAGAGGGGACCAATGACCTCTTTTGAGCTGGATGCAAACCCTTTTGTGATTAGGTGGGCCACATAGAAGGATTTTCTAACCACTTTGGCAATGTGATTATCAAAGGAGAGGTTACTATGTACTTGGGTCCCCAGATCCCTTATTATGTCTTCCGTATTTAGGGGGCTACCACCTATGTGATAGTTTGTGGGTACTTTGTTTTTTCCAAAGGAGATGACTATGCACCTTTTGGCTTTTAGCTTGAGGCCATGGTTTTGACACCAGGCATCTGTCTCAGTGAGATCCTTTTGGAGGATGTCTGTGTCAGCCAGAGAGTCAATTATAGCCCCTAGTTTGCAGTTGTCTGTGAACTTGGTCAGCCATAGTCTTCGTGTGCTTGCCTATACCTCTGAGAAGTATATGCCAAACAGGAGGGGTCCTAGGACTGAGCCCTGGGGAACGCCACTTGTAACTGGTGTAGAGTCAGACCTAGCTCCCGCAACTCTTACCATGTGGGTTCTATCCATGAGTTGGTAACCCATCTCATAATGTAGGGTTTATGTTCAGGCTGGTGAGCTTGTCTATAATACCTGTGTGGAGAATGGCGTCAAAGGCCTTTGCGAGGTCTAGGTAGGCTGTGTGGACCACCTTTCTCTCATCTATAGCCTTGGTAACTGTCTTAAATAAGTACACCAGGTTTAGGAGGCATACTCTGCCCTTAACAAAGCTGAACTGGGTAGGGATATGTATAGTGAGTATAGAATAAGGAATAATGTTCTCTTAGACCATGTATATCTTTAAGGTTCATCTGGTTTGTAAAGTCATTTAACTTCTTGGCTTGAGATGTTAGTTTTATTTTACCACTTTTAAAAGTATCATTACCTGTTAATAGGCAGTTAAAATTACCTGTTGCAATAATTTCTCCTTTGCATTTAAAGTAATCAGGTCCAGATATTTGTCAACATATTTAGTACTCAATCCTGGTATCCAGTATGTATTAATCAAAGTATAATACTTCCTACTGATTTCCAAAATAACCATGCTTAGCATCCCATCTTTATCTGAAATTATATCTATAATTCTTGGAATAGTATAAATATTTTTCCATAGAATAAGAATGCCCCTTCTCTTAATCTTAAAACATGAAACAGCCAGAATGGTATAGCCATTGAATCAGTACTTTTGTAGATCTTTTTTAATAGATGGGTTTCCTGTAAAAAAGATGATCTGGGCTTTATGCATTTTGATATATTTAAGCAAACCAGTGCTTTTGACATTATTGTTCAAACTGTTAATATGTAATGATAAACATTTATAAGCCATTGACTATAATGTGCATGTTATTACTAACTGGAAGACCTTTCTTCTGTGTTGATTTGAAATCTAATGAAAACGTACTTATCATGGATGCATAACGTGTATTAAGCACTACTTTCAAAAACCCTAAACTATTTACAAACACATACATGAAACATAAAGTTTCTGGTTTAGTTAAAAACTTAACTATACCATCCATCCAGTACCTCTCCAATACCAAAATACAAATTATCTATCTCTGCTTAGAATATAGTAAAAAAAAAGCAAGAAAAGAAAGGCATTATGAAAGCAACTAAAGAAATCTGAATCCATGAAATATACATTAGAATGAGAGTGTCCAATATATCTGAAGCTATATGAATATGTCACATATGATAATAGCACCTCTAATATGTAGATATGCCAGAAATACACATCAGATCAAAGTATATATAAACATTAGAAGCTGAAGGTTAAGAAGATTGCCAATATTTCCAAGACTTCTCAAGAAACATCAGATGATTTAATCATTGTATCAGTCATCTATCTAACATTTTTCATTTAAGGATCTGTTTAATATATATATATATATATATATATATATATATATATATATATATATATATATCACTTATTACAACATAACTTATATTTTGCAATTATACACATATTATGCATATGTATTAACAATATCTATGTTGATGTGTTTCATCAGGATGAGGAAGAGAGAGAGAGAGAGAGAGAAGGGGCCTCACAACTCTCTGTTTAGTTACTAAAGGTTTAGTTATATAACATAAGTCTGATGTTAATAGTCATAATGAGTTTTCTAATGCAGCTCCTAGTTCACTTGATGTCATTTAGTTACTAATAGTGTCACTGAATATGCAGAATATGTGCATCTATAAGAGAACATAGGCATTTTCAAATAAGTTAAACACTTTTATCAGAAATAATTATTTACCATTTAAAATATTTAGTGAAGGATAACAGAATTTCAAGACAAAAGAATTCTAAGTACAACCATTTAACAAGTTTAAAAGGTCACATGATGTCACCACTGTTGTTTCCTCAAGCTGCAGTTTCATAAACTTGTTTAAAAGTATCTAAATAGGCTCATGCACAACAGAAGTTGTCTCTAGTGAAGAAACAAGCATTTGTGGTGGGAAATTCAGATCTTGAAGCTTTTAGTGTTTACAGGAAGCAACGTTAGTTGTTTTTATAAACTGTGAGCAATCAATTTTATATTTTTTTTATATTAAATTATTCATATTTATAATACACTATATATATTTATATTTATATTAATACAAATATTTAAATATTTATATATTTATATTTATATTTACATTCACATTTATATTTATATTTTAACATACATTAACTAATAAATTTTAATTATTCAACATTATAGACACTGAACATACATTTTGCATTCACTTGTTTAATTATTTATTGAATATGCTCAAAATATTTATTAGCTGGTATTTTAAGCATTTGCACAGAACTTTAATGATCAATCAGCTATGGCTATTTCATTTAGAAATTTTAACCAAAGAAACGTTGGGAAGTGTGGGTCCAGAGAGAGAGACAGGGACAACAGAGAGAGAGATATGTATGTATATACATACATATACACACTCACTATTTACCATTGTATTACAGGCACAAGCAAGTATTAAATATGTATATGTTGTGTAAATAGTATATATACGTGAAACATAAACATTTTCACGGACCCTGTGCATTCACGGTTTCAAATCAAATCACCAATAGCTTTTCTACACTTTTCTTTTTGACATTTTACATACGCTTTCAAATATCTCCCTGTTATTGGAACTTGAAAAGTATATAAAAATGTAAGACGATGTTTTGTATATGCAACAGCACCATATAGAAATGTTCTGAAAGCAAACAGTTTTGTTTTAAGCATTGTATTCACTATCTCCATGCTTCATATTTTTAATTGGTGGTTTTTTACATCTAATTAGTTAATGAGTTAATTGATTCAATATTTTTTGTATAAAAGGGAGCTTGATTTATTTTAATTTATTCTGATGAAGTCTCCGGTTGGGGAGACGAAAAGCACTCAGTAATCGATTTATGGAAGTACCTTTTGTCTTGTTTGTCAGTGATTTAGTCGTGTTGGATTGTTTTTAACCTTGGGTTATTAAAACTTTATATTAGACGCACTACCTGAATTCACCAATTTCTTATTTTGGATGTTTTGCCTGAATTTTGGGACAGCCTTTTATTGTACCGGATTCTGCTTTTTTACTGTGTGGGTACTACATTTTGTGGTGTGGTTACAAAAAAAAAAATGCTTAAACTGCCTTGTCAGTGCATGTCATGAATCTCCACAATGAGAACAACCACACAGACCATGAGTTTCCTCACAAAACTTCAACATCATGAAAAAAATTAACCTTTTCATATAAAAATAGCTATTTAGAAGTAAAAACAGCTGCTTCAAAACATGACACACATTATAACATTTCAATCATTTACCCACCAGTTAACCAGGCCAGAGAGAAAAAAAGGGACCTAGTATATATATATATATATATATATATATATATATATATATATATATATAATTATATTTAGCTATCTATAAAATTGAGCTATACTAAGATAATAATGCTACCAGAATTTAAAAGCCCCTGAAGGTTACAGTCAGCTGTCTATCGGATGCCAGGTCCATCATATCACACATGCACTCAGGTCTCTTAATAACAAGTACCATTATAACTCCGTCATAGTTCATGTTGGTATGAATGACTTGAGATGTACCTCACTGGACTATATAAAGAGACACATGATTGACCTCTATGAATATGTGTCCCAGGCAGGTTTGTCCCTAGCCTTGAGCAGCATTCTATTCTCACCTAGGATGATACCACAGTATAAAGAAAAAATGATTGACTTCAGCAATTGGCTTAGTTTCTGGTGTCATTCTAAGGGGATCCAGTTCCTGTCAGCCTCGGATGACATGGTTGATAGACCATGTTGTTTGCCAAAGATGGTCTTCACCTGTCACCTCTAGGCTTTCGGTTGCTGGCTAAGGCATTTGCTTCCCTCATAGTCCCTGTTTAGGCAAGGTCTCAAGAACAAAATTTCCAATGTGAAAATATCACTCACAAATAAATTAAAGGTTATGCTGCTAAATGCTAGGAGTTTAAATCAGAAACTGCACTCTCTGGAAGCACTCCATTCCATGGAGGATGCTGATGTCTCTGCAGTCACAGAAATTTGTTTCAGGGCTGTAGAGAGCACCCCGGCCTTGCAAGGCTACACTGTCTTCCACACTTTCAGACTGAAAATGAATGTGTGAGAACCAAAGGAGGAGGAATATCTATCTTCGTCAAAGATAAATACACCTCTAGACTGGTTAGACAGGAAAATTCCATGGAGGTATTCCAAGTACTCCAAGATCAACTAACTGTGGGTAAGACCCCCCCTTCAAGTCATTGTTAGTTATAGGTACCTTCAGTGAACCAAGATACCCATGCTGCATATTTGGACCTACTTGAGTCAATCAAATTACAACCAAACACTCATGGGTGAGTTTAACTATCCCTCCATTGACTTGGAAATGTATACAAGTAACAACATGCTCACACAAAGGATCCTGGATTTTGTTAACATTAATTCCCTGGAACAAATAATGTGCAACCACACAAGGGGCTGAAATATTCTCAACCTGGTCCTCACCAGCATGGATGACCATTGCATCACCACAAGTATAGGACCCGCACTGGTTACATCTGATCACAAATCAGTCACATTTGAAGTAGGTATAACACCTGAGCCCCTCTTAGATGAAATCAGGCTAAAAATTTTCACCAAAGCTAATTATATCCTCCTAATGGATGGCATAAATAATTTTCAAGCTGCTGTTCCAACAGATGGCATTGCAACTGTATTAAGGTATACATAAATGCCCTGTACAAACACTTACACAAATGTATTGACACAGCTGTACCTGATAGGATCAAAACAAGATCCTCAAGGAAAAACAAGCTTCCCTGGTGGACCTCTAGCATTAATAAGTTATACAAGAAGAGAAGTCCCAGCAATGGAAAAATACCTTCCTCTGCTTGAACAAACAAATAGGACAACTTGTAAAATCCTCTAAGGAGAACTTTGAAAAACATTTAGTAACCATAGCTAAGGGTAACTATAAGACATTCTTCAGCTATCCATGACTTAAAAGGTAGGACCCAGGTGCGTGCTGAAGTAGCTGTGAATGATGTCACACACATTGATCCTGTGTAAATAGCTAGCCTATTAGCCGACAAGTTTGGTGAAAATTTCACCCGCTGCTCCCTCCAAACATTCCGCAAAACATTCCCTGTACATTTCCCCCACCTTGCATCTCCAAAGAACAAGTCATTAATGCTCTCTCCAAGCCAAAAACACAGCCTCTATGGGACCATATGGCATCGCAGGTTGCATTTTAAATGGTCTAAACCAATGGTCTAAAACGTGAGTTAGCATCTCCATTAGGTACACTTCTTCAACCACAGAATGTGCATTGGTTTTGTCCCTTATGAATGGAAAACAGCAACCATCATCCCCCTTCATAAAGGGGGTACAGCAACAGACCCTGGGAGCTACAGACCCATAAGTTTAACCAGAATTATCTGTTAGGCCATGGAACAAAACATCATGGACCTTATAAATAAGGCTATAGGTGATCTCCAAACCCTTCATCTGACAAAGTTTGGTTTTGTCAAAGGCAGGTCATGCCTGTTAGACCTGGTGGACTTCTAAAAAAATGTCAATAGAGCCATAGATGAAGGCAAATCTATGCATACAGCCAACCTTTACTTAGCTAAGGCCTTCAACACAATCTGGCATTTGGACATCATTGATAAACTCTCTCAGTTGAATACCAACCATTATATCATCACATGGGTTGCTAAATGGCTCACTGACAGATCACACTCAGTCAAGGTTGGGGACTATACCTCAATAAGCAGACCTGCCACTAGTGGGGTTCCACAGGGGTCAGTGCTGGACCCCCTATTTTTAGGAATATACTTCTCAGAAGTTCAGGCTGAAACAGGGGGCTGTGGCTGAATAAGTTTGCTGATGACTGCAAATTAGGTGCTATCACTGAATCTCCAAATGGTCTCAATGTACTTCAAAAGGGACTTACACAAACCAATGACTGGTGACAAAGCCATGGACTCAAACTCAGTGATAAAAAATGCATTATCATCACCTTTGGTAAAAATGATATCCCGGCAGACTATCATATAAATAATAATACCCTAAGTAGCAACTCAGTAGTGAGAGACTTGGGAACACAAGTTGACTGTAGCTTAAGCTTTGACAACCATGTGTCTACTATGATAAGGAAGACATTCTATGTTGCACACCTCATTAGCAAAGGGATTGCCTCAAGAGTGAAAGAGGTCATAACACCCCTGTACGTGACCCTCATCAGGTCAACACATTGCTCCCTTTGGTGTGTACCTCACCAGGTATGTGAAGCAACTTGAGAGACCTCAGAGATTTCTAACAAAGAAAATTCAGGGTCTCCAGCACATATCATACATTGACATACTGAAGTCACTGTCACTGTACTCAGTAGCATACAGACTACTTAGAGGAGACTTGTGCCTGGCCTACAGAGCCATCTCAGATCCAACCTAATGGAAATGTTGCACTTCTGCAAGTCAAATGAGACAAGAGTCACTCACTCCAGAGACCTTAACCTAGCCTGCGACATAAATAGTACCTGCTGGAGAGACAGCTATGTCTCTCAGAGGTTGCCACTGCTCTGGAATAAGCTACCAATTCACATCAAACAAAGCCCCTCTATGACCCTGTTTAAGTATAGCCTGGGTGACTGGATAGGAAAACAATAATTCCTGCTGGGGATTTCACCTATGACCCTCCTAGATATGGGCAGTCATTGCTAAGATCTCAAGTTTAGGTAAGATCCTTTATATTGAGTTTCTTCAGTATTATATTGGGCACACACAGCTTGCCTCATAAAGGCCTATGGGTCAATAGCCCAGTAACAACCTATGGACCTATTAGTTCTTGTCTGTCAGTTTTATTAGCTATACCATCAATATTGCTGTAGTATAGTAAAAGAACACAGTCTCATCTGGCCTGTTACCCAGTTGCACTCTATAGCCTTCCTCCACATCCTTGGTACCTTCAGTGGGACTGTCTTTCTTGTCTTCCTCACAATATTTAGCAAACTGCTCTCACTTTCCACACTTGAAGCATGGGATGGAAGACATACTCCCATTCAACTTGTTTACAACTTTATCAGTTAACTTGTTAGAAAGCTATTTAAGTACATTTTCATAGCACAGCATTCTTGTTACAAAAGTCACAAAGCTTTCAACAACTTGTGAGTCAACTTGATATGCTCACTGTTTAACAATAGCATGGAAACCCTTCTAAACCTGCCTATTACTAGGATTTCTAACATACTTTCCTTGTCATTAACATCCTCTGGCTCTAAGCAAAACTTTACTACAAGTTTGAGCTCAAACAATTATGCTTTTACTGTTTTAGATCTGGAAAATGACCATTATAGAAACGTGTAGGCTTGGATCTCAGTTACCCATGCCTTGCCATTTACTGCTTTCTTAGTTTGTCACAATTATCACAGTCTGCACTTGGGATATTCATATAAGCATGGATGAGTTTCCCAATGAAATGTACTACTACAATTTGTGCACATTGGATTCATCTCAGTCCTCCAAGCTGATATTCCATTTCTTTCAAAAGTCACTAGATATGTCTCAAGGGTCATCATCACGGCTGAGAGTCTTGAGAGGTGGTGCATACCTTCGATGAGCAATGGACTTACATACAGTTATCATTCTATTGGCAGTGTTTGCAACTGTTTGAAACATGTGATCCAGATAGTTACTTCAATTCTACAGCTCCTTGGACAGGACAACAACACTTCAATAATCTGAGTGTTTTGCTCACTTACTCAGCAGCAACAGGTCTAATTCAACATTTAGGTAGTATACAGAATATCAGTTGCCCACGTTCGCTACCATTTGTACAAGGTGAGTGCTATCAACATACCACAGTTCTTGTTAAAAAAGGTGATTTTTATTTAAATAGACATAAGGTCAGGCAGACTTTATCAGAACATGAAATGGAACTATAACAAGAAGTGGAAAAATAAAGTGGGTTGTTCAGTAGAAAACCTCTACCGTTAAAATAGTTATTTGGCTTTAACGGCTGCTTCTACAGCAGCTATAGCGAAATGTATTATCCTGAAGGAGTCTGTCAGTTATAGTTGTGCCTTGACGGACAGTACTTGGGTAACAGTCTTTTCAGGAAACTAAAACACAGTAACTAACTTAACATTTTTCTTTAGCAGGGCACACATCTTTAATCTACCTTCTGAATGTGCAACCAGAAGCCAGGGGGCACACAGGTAAATATTTCTGTAGAGAGTGTCTTGTAAAAATAAACCCAAAGTGTTTTGATTACAAATATATATCTGACATGTAAATAAAAATTCTGCCAAGCAATATCTTATTGGTTAAATAAACCAAAGGCCCCTGGCTCAGAACACTTTTGTGATAAAAAAAGATTCTGTATTGCTGGACCTAAACCAACAGCACTTCTAGTGGCAGTATCAAAATTCCAGACCGAGACTCCCCATCGTAAAGCTAGCCTTTCTGGCTTTGATGCATGTGTTGTTTGCAGAACTCCCTCAAGACTCCTTTGGGCTCCCAACCACTAATTTCTGTCATATAGTTAGTTTACGAGCCATATAAATATGCCAGTATCCAGCTGCCTTTCATTACCGGAATTTTAGCTATACCAAATTATTGCCTTATTTTGTATTAAAATAATTTTCAGAGTGCTTTGTACTCAAGTCAAGAAGGTGCAAAGCCATTAAATTCCATTTGAGATATTATTAAGAGTGGTTAAGATGAGTGACATACTGAGTCCTAACACTAGATACCTCAGCAAAAAATGCTGACCAAACGTAATTTCTCCTTGATTCACAATGACACAAATATGGGTGTAGGTAATTTGAAATGAGTTAGGAGAGCAAAACCTCATATTGCTGAACCCTATTGTCAGTATTCCATGTGATAACATGGTGGCAGTCTTAAATGCAAGAGAGTAGTGATCAGCATTATAATGTGGGATCATTATTACACAATTCTAGCATTTTGAATTTTGCTTTTTAAGACACACACACACACACACACACACACACATACACACACACACACACACACACACACATATCAAAAGCAAATAAACAAGCAAAAAAAAAAAAAAAAGACCAGAGTTTTTCTAAAATAAAACTCGCAAAAAACAGTTTTGCTCATCAAATGATCTTCATCGGTGCTTAGATTACATTAATTCCTTTTGTTAAATAATAACAGGGTCGATCACACTGTCAGTTCAAAGCAATCATAAACTAATACCTAAACCAGGAAAAGCACTTTAAAGAGTAAGTTAACATTTATTATACATTTTCATTTGTATCTGGATAACATATCCCTCCAATGTTAACTCTTTCCTATTTATATATATTTTTGCCTTTTTCTATATTAAAAATCTTCATATCTACCCCAAGAAATGAGCCTCATGATATACACTTAAGTGCAGGTTCAATCGCACTTCTGTTTCTTAAGATTTCAAATCACTATTGTATAAATTGATTGCATCTTTAGCATTCTGGTAGTCTGTCTGTAAAAGAACACAGATTCACAGAAGTCAATGTAGATCACACATTTTGTTGGGCATGTGATATTCCACATACTTTAAAAAAAAATCTCTGTATTCTTTTACTGTAAATTCATTGGATCTAAATATATGCACACATTAGGCATCCTGTCCACAAGGAAAACAGCCAACTTGCCCCTGTATGTATCTGTCTAAATCTAACCTAACCTTTGTATAAGTAATAAAGTGTTCTCCCAAAGTCTTAACCCTTCTATACTGAAATAAACATCTGCTTGGCAGAGCTGGCTGTAATGTGCTGTCCATTTATAATATATGCCAATGCTTGTCAATGATTTTTTTAATATTATTTGTGTTAATTCCATATTCTTCTTAATTCTTGGAATATTGGAATTTGTAGGTACTTTGTATCTAACCTAATGTCGTAACAGCTCTTCCCCTTGCATTACATCCTCATTTTACTTTGTTGAGAAATTTGAATCAGAATTCCCTCTACAAATAAACCTGTTGCCCATTCATTAACACAAACTTCATATCCTTGATGATTACACATCCTCTTAATTCACTTGAATTTTGATTTGGTAACACTGTTTTTAATATGTATTAGATTTTAGCTACTGTGAGGCATCTACAAACCTGTCATAAAATTTGATATTATCGATGAAGATGTTATTGGCCAAAACTCTTTCTTTTTCCCATTGTGCCAACACCAGATTCGCATAGCTGTTAGCACATGGGGTATGCACAGCTCCTCCCAATCTCTGTAGAAAGTATTCCCCTTCAAAGATAAAGACATTCCCCTGGATTCACGAATCCTCTGTGTAAGACTTAATAAGTCTTACTTAGAGGCTGCAGTTGAACAGTATGATGTCAGCATGCCATGAATATGCATGAGGGCACACTGACTCAACTGTAAGTCTTACACAGACCGTGTAAGAAAGCAGGGGGCGTGTCCGACTGCCGAGCAGTCTAAATGTCCACGGCCCTGCAAGTGATTGAAAAGTAAAAGCAAATACACAAGAGCGAGTCCACTCAAATGTCCTTGCACCCAACACCACACTCCCTGATATTGTAAACCCCCATCACAGTTATAAAAAGTAAAAAGTTAATTTTATTTTTTTAAATACCCAAAATAGCTGCCCGTATTTGCGCGTGTGTGCGCGGGTGTGCCCATTGCTTAGCTAGAGTTAGCAATTCTGACATGGAAGAGCATAAGAAAGAATGTGTATGCAAATTGCACCAAATAACAATAGCGTAATGGTAGGGCATTCGCACAAAGTAAGAGGCGTTCACGGTTTGAGTCCCACCACTCCCCTAAGTATTTATTTTTAAATCAGTATATGAAATAATACCACACAAAAATATGTGTAAATAGTAGTAAAATGCAGTGAAATGGCCAATGTAACAGTGAACAAAATAAATATTTTAAATGATCCTGATATATAATAATTGCCTGCAGCTAAGCAGCGCTTCACCCAGCGCAATAGAGTTGCCCATAGTTAAATTACGGTTAACCCAGTGCAATAGAGGTGCCCATAGCGAAATAGCACTTTAACTAGCGCAATGTGTTTGCACAGACGTGTGCGCCGTGACAACCAGGCATCGTAGGGCACCGAGGAGCAACGTAGAGCAAAGTTGCTTAAATGCAGCCACACCCCCTAGCCTGTCTGGACAGTATGAAAATAAAATGAATGACAAGGTTTGAACCCAGGACTCTGTGCATCACAAGAAAAGTACAGAACCACTAAGCCATGATAACTTAGGGGAAGCAGCCACTGTTAACAGACATATACTTAGTAATGGTAGTTTAACCATTACTAAGCAGGTCTCCAGTCAGCCGATAATTTTAAAAAATGGCCAATCATAAAAAAGTGCGGGAAATGCGGCATATTTAAGCCCCATAGGCAGGAATACATGTCATAACTGATTGTAGCTCACATCTGCAGTTAGAATGGCTGGTGTCGGAGAGGGAACACACTTCCGAGCGCAACGTTGGGGCATTGAGGAGTCAAAATACATGGTTTGACTCCTTGTCCACCGTCATGAGTCAAGACTCCTGCAGGGCCAGTTCCAAGGGACGGAGTACAAGGCAGAGGCTTGGAACCGGTTAGCTCATGACCTCACCAGTGCCACAGGCGTTCCTCAGACTGGTGAGCAGGTCCGTCACCACCATGCAGACCTGAAGAGATGGAAGCAGGACCGCCTGAACCAATGGATACAGGAGGCCCGTGGGATGCAGAATGCCCCACAACTGAGTATGTAGCCATGGAATGCAGTATGTAAGAATTGATAACTGAGTATGTATAACGGATAGGTATGTCTCAATATCCCTTCATTTACTTTACAGCTGCAGGTGACCGTGCTGCAAATCAGCAAGCCTATGCTGATAGGCTGCTAAGGCTGCGCCACCAGGCAGGTTAGTGATTATTCTGCATGTATTGTTATTTAAAATATGGGAGAGAGCATGAAAGAAAGTATTGTAGTCCAATAATACAACCATAAAATTTCCTGAATAAGTCCTCTGCATGTACTGTCAGATAAAACTGTCAGAGAGGCAGAAAAAGAGTGTAGTAACCCATTAACAAAGGTAACATATGTCTGGAATAATATCTCTGCAGGGACTGTCATATAAAATAAGTGAGTGAGCCTGAAAAAGAGTGTTCTAACCTATTAATAAAGGAATAATATGTCTTGAACATGTCTGCCATATGCACTGTTAAAACAAATAAAGGAGTGAGCTTGTGGAAAAGTGTGTACTGCCATTAATAAAGGTCTAAAACCCGGAGTGTGTCTGTGTCACAGAGTTTGAAATATTGTTGTACCCTTGCATTATACAAATAGTACTGTTTGAAAAAGTGCTGGCAACCCAGAGTTGTGCAGTCCCATATAAAGTGGGTGATGGAAGTGCTAGTAGCTGTGAAGCATATATTTATTTATTTTATTTTATTTATTTCAGTTTGATTACCGAGGAAGTCCACTGGGCCAAGAAGTGCCCATTTTCAGTGGAGGCAAGGGGAGAAAAGCTCCATGTACAATAGTAGTATGATAAGGGTTACAAAACAATGAGAAAGGTTACATACTTTTGGGGATGAGATACAGTAGTATGGTTCATACATTCAGTGGAGTTACATACATTCAAATGGAAAACGGTAATATTCATTGTGAGACAGTATATAACAAAAACTAAACATTTTTTTTCCGGATTTTTACAATATTTACAAATATGGAGTTTATTTAAGTCTGATAGTTCAGGTTCTTGGAGAAATTAGATGAAGCTTGAGAGTATAGGAGAAATTAGATTAAGCTAAGATTAAGCTAGATAGTATAGTAAAGCAGTAGTATGGAGAGTTTAGTGGGGGGAGTAATGTAGGGTGAAAGCAAGAGCATTTCCATTTGGAAGAGAGATATTGGAAGAGTTGGTTTTTGAAGGATTCAGTGTTAGGTATTGTCCTAAGTGAGGGAGGGAGCGAGTTCCATTTTTTATCTAGAGAGAAGGAGAGTCGAAGCTGGCCAGCGGGACGTTTTGGTTTGTGAATGGCGATTAGGTTTTGGTGTTCAGACCTCAGAGATCTATTTGGGGTGTAAGAGGGAAGAATGTTTTTTAAGGCTGGGCATTTATCAGGGGAGAATATTAATTTGTGAGCGTTGGTTAGTTGTAGATAATCTAGGTGGTTAGGTAGTTCTAACCAATTCAGAGATTGAAGGCAGAGGCAGTGGTGAGTTGAAGTTTTGGATTTAGTGGCAAATTTGGATATTTTATTATAACAAGCTTCAAGTTTAGAGGTGTTGGAAGTGGACAGATTGGTTAATAGTGGGGCACCATATAGAAGAGAAGGTAGGAGGTAGGAGATTGCCAGGGTAAGCCTAGAGGGGTTGTAAAGAAATTGATTGTTTCTATATAGCATACCTAGTTTTTGGTGAGTTTTCTTTATGTTTTGTTGTATGTGAAGATCGAATTTGAGGTGTTCATCTATGGTAATGCCAAGGAGTTTTGCAGAGGAGACTATTTCTATAGTAGTGGAGGATTGGCTAATGACATTGAAAGTGTTTTTGTCAAAGGAGGAAACCTTGGAGGGGAGGAATATTAGAATTTTAGATTTACTGGAGTTGAGGGAAAGGTGATTTTGGTGCATCCAGTTCTCAGTAGTGGAAAAAGCTATTTGGGTTTTGGTCAGTAGTTCAGAAATGTTGGGGGCGGCACAAACCAAGGTAGAGTCATCAGCATATTGGATGACTGTAGTGTCAGGGATGATGGTGTGAAGGTCATTTATAAAGATGTTGAAGAGCATGGGTCCAAGGATGGACCCTTGAAGAATGCCGGTAGATGTAGGCAAGAAGGAAGAGGAGGAGTTCTTCCATTTGACAGCTTGAGACCTGTTGGATAGGTAGCTGGAGAACCAGGAAAGAGTATTAGGGGAGAGATTAAGGTTGGTGAGATGATGGAGAAGGTGAGTATGGGAGATGGTATCGAAGGCTTTAGAAAGATCTAGTAGTATAGTGGATATGATGAGTCCAGAGTCCCAGGCTTGATTGATAGTGTCTAGGAAAGATAGTAGGGCATTTATGGTACTATGGCCAGGGCGGAAGCCGTGCTGGGTGGGTGTTAGAAGTTGATTCTGAATTAGGTAAGGCCAAAGCTGGTGGTGGACACATTTTTCTAGAATTTTAGAAATTGGTGAGAGTAGGGCAATGGGGCGGAAGTTAGAAATAGAGGTGTTTTTGCCTCCTTTGTGGAGAGGAAGAATGTAGGCTGAACGCCAGAGTTTGGGCACATATGATTCAGTTAAGGATCTGTTAATCAGAATGCTGATTGGGAGAGCAATTCCTTTGGCTGCACATTTGAGGAAGGAGGAGGGTATGTTGTCTGGGGCATTAGCGCATGCCCTTAGTTTGGATAGAAGTTTTTTTATAAGATTGGTGGGTACAGGTTTGAGGTGGAATTTAAGGGGATTGTTATTTAGGTAGTTGGGTGTCATGTGGAGGGAGTTGGGTGGGTTATTATTTGGGAATGTTTCAGTTAGGTTAGCTATGGATTCAATAAATAAGGTGTTGAAATGGGAGCTTAGTTCACTGTCAGTTAAGCTAGGATCAGGGCATGGGTTATTTCTAGATCCAGAATGGAGAAGGGAGTTGACAGAATTCCAGAATTGTTTAGGGTTCTTGTTGTTGTTGGACTGAAGTTTATTATAGTAATTTTTCTTGTCTTTGGTAATAAGTTTTTTTACTTGGTTGCAAAGTTGAGTATATTGGAGCAAGGCAGAGGACTGTTTACTTTTCTGGTAAAGCTTCCAGGATTTGTCTCTGTAATGCATAATTTGTTTAGTTTCTTTGGTGAGCCAGGGAGCAGTATTGGCTTTGATTTGTTTTTTTCATAGAGGGGCTAGGGAGTTAAGAGTATTAAGGAAGATAGAGTTGAAATGCTCTACAGCACTGTCAAGAGGGAGAGTGTTTAGGATGTGCCAGTTAATTTGTTTAAAGATGTTAGAAAAAATAGAGGGATTGAAATTGCTTAGGTTACAAGTTTGGATATACACGTGTTGATGTCACTGAATGTGTCAGGGATGGTGCCAAAGAGAGAGATTTTGTTTGGGTGGGTGACTAGTATCCAATCTAAGATAGATCCTGGAGGGTGTTTTTTGTTAGGGTGAGTTGTTGAGTGGATTACTTGGGTGAAGTTATAAAGGTTAATGGATAGTGAGGGGGATGGTGTATTGATTTTATTCCAGTCAACGTTGACATCGCCTAGAATATAGGTTTCGTATTTTATTTCAGTTGAGGCCCAGTGAAGAATATCTTCAAGGGTGGAGATATTGTTGCCTGGGAGATGTATAGGGAAATAATGCAGATATTTTTATGTTTATTCAATCGGAGAAGACTTGTTGTTATTTCTGCATTTTTGAATTGAGGGGTATGGATCTGAAGAGGAATTAGGGAGAGAAGATTGGAGTAGATTAGAGCAGAGCCTCCACCTTTTTTATTTAATCGGTCACTCCTGAGGATGTGGTAACCAGGAGGTAAAATTTCAGAGTCGGTAATATGGGGTTTTAGCCAGGTTTCGGAGATTGCTATGATGTCGGGTTGGTTGTGAGTAATCCAAGCTTGGACAAGGTGAGATTTGTTGCTAAGGCTTTGAGCATTGATAGTGAAGATCTTAAGGGTGCTGAGAGGGTAAGTGGGTGGAGAAGGGAAGGAGGAGGGAGTCTTCTGTGAAGGGGCTGAAGAAGGAGGAGAAGGGATGGAGTAGTTTGTGCAAAGGCTGGGACCAGGGTTTGGGTGAATGTCTCAAGATAAGGGTAGGGGATTAAAGGAGGTAGGTTTGGGCCTATTGAGTTTGCATGGTAAGTGTTTGTGTAGGGCTAGCAGAAATTTAAGAGGGAGAGATTCTATGGAGTCAGGGAATAACTTGAGATTGAACAGGTGTAGAAGGTTGGGAAGGAAAAGGGAGGAGGATATGGTGTGGAAATGAGACAGTAGGGAAGATTGAAGTTGGGTGTTAGGGGTAGTTTGGGTAGGGGGTAAGAGTGAGGGAGCTTTATGTGAGTATGATGAAGTGGTGTATAGAGGTATTAGTAAGATGAGAAGGAAGCAGGGGAGTAGGATGGTGAAGGACAATTGGCAGGGCATGCTAGGAAGGGTGGGGTAGTGGAAGGAATGAAGAAAAAAGCTAATAGGTAAGGGAAGGAGACAAGGAGCAGAGATGGATGGGGAGAGTTGTAGTAGTGGGCAAGGATAGGGAAGGACTAAGTGTATAGAGGAGTAGGAGTTGGAATGGGAGGAGTAGTAGTGGGAGGGGCAGTATGAGGAGGATTCTTGTTAGATGACAGAATGGGGGAGGGGTATGGATAACAGGAGTGTGATTGGATAATAGATGTGGTAGGAGGAGTGTGGTAGGAATAAATGTAGAGGTGTTGAGGCAGGTGGGAATTGGGGGCAGGGTAGGGGAGCGGAGTGAGCCCCCTGGGCGAACAGAGCAGGTAGACCCAAAGGAGGAGAGAGTGCTGAAGACAATCAGTAACAGAGATAGACAAGGTAAGTTTTGCTGGGATGTGTAGGATGAAGAGAGTCTAAAAAGAAATGAAAAGGAGTGTGGATAAAGGGTTGAGAGGGGGTGTTAGTGAAGCAAAGAGTAGGGGGTAGTCCAGGGACAGTGGAGAGAGAAGAGGAAAGATGTCGGGGGGGTGTAAAGGGGAGGTAGGGCAAAGTGGATGAAGAAGTGTAGATAGTAGGAGGGAAGAGGCGCACCACCTAGTGGCCGGTCAGTTTATTGCAGTAGGGGTCCCAGGAGATGTAACAGGTAAGGCAACAAAGGAGTTATCTTCGGTCAGGATGTGGGACTAATTAAAGAAGGAAGAGTAGGGTAAACAAGTGGTAAAGAGAGAGGGAGTTGTGGCTGCTGGCTGTCCTGGCAGGGAAATGTACTGCGGCCTAGTAGAAATCCAGTTACCTACTACCAAAGTGTTAGAGCAGTACACATACTTTAGAATTAAAAAATCCCTTGTGGAGAATGGTATTCAGCTAGGTTAGAAATTGTTCGACTGTTGGTTCTTAGCCAGGATGTCCGGGTGGGTGCTTTCAAGAGTTTATGGCAGGGAAGGCAGGAGCTTATGCTAGAACATGCAGAAGAGAGAAAGAAAGTTACAAGAAGGCAATGCAGACATCACAGGTTATAAGCAAGCAGTTGTTTACAATTTTATCATCAAACTTGAACTAAGATAAGTAGTTAGCTAAGAAGGTAACAGAGATAGCAATTCCATATGCACTAGGTAGTTTCAGTAACCTGACAATTGCTATATGTAAACTAAATGAGCAGATACAGCAGTAGAAATCCTCATGCAAGCGCTGTGTAATTAAGCAATTGCATGAAGATTCCGATAACACCAAACACAAGAAGGAAATCAGCAGATGAAGGGGCTAGAACAACCTTAGAGTACCAGCAGTGCAAGCAGACAACAACAGCAACAGTTTGATAACATCAACTAGGAAATAGTTTGAGAGTTAATGTAAGCCCCGGATAGCCCTTTGAACCATGTGTTACACGCTACTCTGAATTGAACATTTACAGTCCCAGACGCCAATTGAACCATGAATTACATGCAAGGGTGAACCATGCGTTCGCAAGCTATGTTAACAAAGTGGGCCCGCAGCAGTCAGTTACTGACTGGCATGCATAAGTAAATCTGGCACACGTGTAGCATGTTATTTTTTTCCCCAGAAATGTGAGTGTGTGTCAAGAAATGCAGGGTTCTGTACAAATTGAAGTGAAAATGTCATGTGAAAACATCCCAGATATGTCGATAAAGAAATAGAAATGCAATCAAAAAATATGTAGCAGTAACATCTGCATCTTGGACAGTTAGTATGTCAGATATAGGTCAGGCATATATTGAACTAGCCAAACCCATTACACAACCTAATGTATGGTGGCAAGTGTAATAATATGTGTAGGGGATATACACCTGCAGTCACTAGGAATGTAGTGTAGACTAAAAGGTAATTATAAGATGTTAACCGAGGTTTTTCTATACACCCTACTGTATGTGCATAAACCATGCAATTCCACACCTCAATGGGTATGTGTAATCTTAAATATTTGTTGTGACATATGTCCTCTTGTTCAATAAATATTTGCATTCACGTTGATGCATGTGCCCTGTTTAAACACCACAATCATGGTGGCCTGTTGCTACCAAACATCCTTGCATGCTGTTGGAATATCCAGTGTGGTTCAATATATGCATGTGTTATGCTTGCTGTTCGACTGTTGGAACCTTGGTGTGTTGGGTTAATGGGAATATTACTGCATGCTGTTACAACTAATTTGGAATGCTGAAGTTTATGTTGTAATTAAACACACCTAATCACAGAAGGTATGGAAAGGCCAGTCCCAGCGGACCCACCTGTCCCTCCTCAGCTGGCGAGTGCACCTGGCACCAGCAGGTCCAGTGCCCAGCCCGGGCTCCCCTCCTCCATTGGTCCTGTGCCACCTTCGGGTGGAAGCACTGCAGGGGATGGGGCTCGCCTCCCCCGTGCAAGCATGGGCAGAGAAGGGCCACCTGTCACTCTTCGAAGGGTCCGGGTTGTGGTGCATAGGCAGATCCAGCATTCAGTCGCTGATCCCCTATGCCAGCTCGAGGTGAGAGTGGTGCATCTCAGGGGTGAGCCTGCCCATCCTACGCAATCCCCCAGCACAGCCACCCTCGGGGCTGTGAAAGTGCAGTGGTGACTGCCCATGGGTGTGGATCTCAGTTCCACTGTTACCATCTGTGGGCTCATGGGCTTGCGATTTCCAAACATCTGACCCCATCAATTGTGTTCACCCACCCCATGTGTCATACACCTCCCCTGTATGCGTCTTGTCTGTCTTGTCTGTTTACCTCCCCAACCTACCTCCCTGAACATACCTACTTCCTTTACCTCACTTCCCACTCTCACCTGAAAAAAAAAGGGCAATCTGTACCCACAAAAAATTACACCCCATACATAGCTGCCCATTTCGCACACATGTCCATTGGACATGTAAACTGATAATTATAATTGGCAGTACAACATACTTTGTTGTCCTCACCCCTCTCCCAGGGGTGGAAGGTTTCAAATATCACTCCAAATTTATTGCATGTGCACAGCTGTTGCTGGTAAAGAAATGGGCAGCTATGGACCTTCCCTACATCCATCCTGCACATCCTGAGCTTGTTTACGTACTGTCTGTCCCTCTTTATACCCCCTTTTTCACCACTTTCCTATCTCCCCATTTTCCTTTCTTTAAAAGAAATTAGCACGGGGGTTAGTGGGAGTAAGCACTTGTAAGCAGTAGTAAGCGGGTTTTAGCGAGTGTGCGCATGTGTGCGCTTAGCTAAGCGTCACGCAAACCCACGCAAACCCGCTTACAACTGCTTAAAAGTGCCTTAGTCACTCTATGGCTGGGCCCTTGTTCTGCTCAGCAGCAAAAGAAAAAAACCTCTGCCAGTCTCAAACCCCATACCATTGACACAATAGACTGCATGAATTACCACTAAGCCACAGCAGATATACAAATAACTGGGTTCTGAAATAAATATATCATGCATTACAATCAGGAATGGTATAACACAAATCCTGTTCTGTGGGTCTTTACCAGCAGTTGTTGTAGAATTGCATGACATGACTGTGAAAGGAGAACCAGCCATCCTAGCAGGAAATAATGTTACAGTAGCACCTTACAAACACCACACAGTATCAGACCAGGATAAATACTGGCCACAGGAATACAGTGCAATAACCACATTTGTATGGCAGTTAATTGTGTAAGTCAGAAATAAAGTACATACTCCCATGTATCCTGTGTTAGTATTTGGAGGGGTGAGTACATGTCTACACTGAGAAGTGTGTACTGGATGCAGCAACATTCAGGTTTGAGTACAACATGTATATAACTGGCTACAACCCTAGCTTCAGATAAGAGACATATACCAACCTTCTGACTGACACAACGGTGTCCAGAGCAAATAAGCATGGGCCCCACCTTGGACAGCTGAAAGGGCTATGCCTACCTAACCTAGCATTTTATAGCAGTGGGCTGCAATCACAGTGAGTAATGCAATCACCACACAGCAGGCTACATGCAATTACTGAATGGTGGGCAGCAACTGGTGCAGAGGCTGTCACATGCACAAGTGCAGATACCTAGAAAAGCAGGCTGTACCTGCAGTCCACACATGCAATTCTATCATTGCAGGTGCTGGGAGAAAGAGAGAGAGAAAGACACAGATGCAGACAGAGACAGAGACACGACAGAGAGAGAAACTGAGACATAAACTGAAATAGAGAGGGGGGGGGACCCAAAACAAACAACCCAAAAAAAAAAAAAAAAAACTACAAAACCGTAACACATGGAGCAAAGAAATACAAAGGTAAGGTATGTAACTCACATGTATGTGTTGGTATGTAGTAGATGTTCCTGAAGAGTACTTTACACACTGCAAATCATCCATGTATGGCAGCAGTATGTATCTATCTGTATCTGCACATGTGCATAGGGCAAGGGACATATTGCAACTGTTAGTGAAGGGTGGACAGATATTTGTCATTGAAGGTTGATATGTGCATATATCTATGTAGGTCTTGTTGTGTGGCCTAGAAGACAGCATGCAGTGCTGATATATATCATGTGGTGGTTAAATGCTGTGGGACTGATTTGTCAGATCTGCTGTGCTGCAGCCAGTGAGGCCTGCTAATGCTACATGGGCTGAGGACACCCACATGCATTCTGCACAACACTGTGCAATATAATCACATAACTGCACATCCCTCAACTGTCGCATAACTGATACCCCCACCATGAAAGGTGGACTGTACATGTGCCTATATGTACATCCATGTGGATATGCATATATATATATATATATATATATATATATATATATATATATATATATATATATATATATATATATATTTATAGAAAAATATATATATAGCCATATAGAGAGAGAGGGAGAGACAGAGTGACACGGGGTCATATGTACTGCAACAGGTGTGTGGTGACCAAGGCATGGATTGTAGAGAAGTGTTGATACTGCAGTGCCATTCCTCCTTTCCAAAACACTGTACCCATTAACTACCACATAGGTAGAGATCTACCTAACAATGAAGGTGTGATAAAGGAACATGGTACACAGATGGACAGTAGCCTCCACTTTGATGAAGACAGTGCCACACTACACCTGTAATCAGTCAGTGTGTTATGTGTCATGACAACAGGTGTGCCATCTATAGAAATATAGGGCAGTGTTCCCCACTAGCCAGCACAATGCCCTGTGGTATTTACCTCACATGACAACTACACCAGGTGAAAAGGCCACAGACATACCTCCCAAAGGGTAATATTGGCCACAAACAGATGCCCTATGCAGACTGATTCACAAAACCACATCTACACTGTTTTGCATACTGGCCACACAGAGGTGATCTCTGCCGGACATACAGAGGTATGTCACACCCATAGCTGGGTGACAACCACCATGGCAACATATCACAATCCCTCCGGGATACACGCCCTAGGGCCCTAAACCTTGTCAGGTCACTAAACAGCACATGCTGGAGGGATAGGTTCCCATCTCAGAGATATGCCATACACTGGAATAGGCCACCTAGCAATAGCAAACAAGTCTCCTCTTTAGCAGTTGTCATAAATACCCCTGATGATTGTGTGGGAGATTGGTAATACACCCCAGGAAGCACCTCTGTGGTTCTGGTTGGCAGGGGCAAGTGAAATCAAAGTACATGTGTGTCAATGGCCAGGGTAGCATATGGCTAGGCTGCCGTAGGCCCTAGGGCCAACAGCATATTACCTACCTATGACACTATGCACTCACACATGTACCCAATGCAATACCTGCTATATGAGGTTGAATAAGTGTAACGCTGAATGTGTGCAAGGTCTGTAAAGGTGTGATAGCTTAGTGTGAAGTTATATCTGACATGGTATTGTCTATCCCAGCTGTGAGTACAGCAAATGATGTGTAATGTACTGTTAGGCAGACATAGTAGTACGGCATATGATGTGATGTAGTTCCTTGTTGAAGAATGTGGTGTCTCAATATAGGCTAAAGCAATACATGTATGCTTAGTGAGTGGTACTGCTGGTGAATCCAACTCCCATATGAACTGTAGTACTACCAGAAGCTGTAGGCCTAAATAGCACAGTATGGTATGTGTTCACATTGCTTGGAAACACTGTCATCTGTGTTTCCTGTAGTCTGCACAGAGGACAAAACTCAGCCATAAGGGTGTGTAAGTAGTGGCACACAGTACTGTAAGGTACACAGGTAATGCTCATCTGTGTTGGCATATAGTGGTGTGTTGTATGTTTGTCTGATGGGTGTGTAATCATGCCTGTACAATGGCTGCAATCATATGTGTGTTACAGGGTATAGGTGTGTATCCAGCAACATATATACTCTGTTACAGCAGTATGCCACCTATAGTAACAACTGTACACGTCTGTTAGGCAGGGCTATGGCATCAATGACTAGGGTGGTGGACTGGTACTACTGTACATGTACTTTACATCCATTGCAATGGATGACATCTCTGTTCGTGCATTGGTGTGATATACACCCCTGTCTTGAGGTTGTGCAATGTGTCACAAACAGTGTGTTGGGTAATGTAGTATAGTGGTGTGATATATAGAGTGTGCCGGGCACTGTTAGTTAGTTGTGGCCTGAGAACCACTATGTGGTATTGAACGTGTGTAACCTCTGACAGACAATAGGATGGTATATATGTCAGGAAAGTGATATCTGTGGTTAAAGGTGTAAAGTGTGCCACAGGACTCACTCACACATATTGTTCATATCTTTTTCAGCCAGATGGCCCACCAACACAATCCATCATACACAGTGGATGAGGAAGAGGTGATACTACAAAGCCTAGTGCAGCAGTACATGATACTGTTCTCCAGAAGCAGCCAGCACCAGCAGGAGTGGACTGCATTGTGGCAGGAACTTGTTCGTTGGGTAAATGACATAGGCATGCATAACCAGACATATGAGCAGGTACGCCATCACTGCAGTGATTTAATTAGACATGTCCGGTGGCGTGCGTCTGATATCCAAAGACAACAACATGCCACAGGTGGTGGGGTGGCCATTCATCCTCCCCTCACCAGAGTGGAGGAGCTGCTCCTAAGCGTGGTGGCTTCTGGACAACAGCAACATCAACCTCTGACATGTGTTGTCATGGAGGCCGGAGCCACCCAGCACGTCCACCCGGAGCAAGCAGGTAACATGTCCTATCTGTAGGCGACAGTTAACTGTACTGTTAGATTATGTCTACGTGAGATGTGTACTGTGTGTTTAGCAGTTCTGCTGCCTAGTGTTGTGCAATACTGATATTTTGAATAATATCTCTACACCTGTGACTGTTGACTGTTGTTATACTGCAGTTTAGCATACCCACTGTAGCAATGCCACAGTTGTGGCTGCTGACTAACTCTTTCATATTCTCGTAGGTCCCTCTGGTGTGACAGCAGGGCAGCCGATCCATGCTGGTGAGTGTGTTATACCTGCAATGTTGGTAATGAAATATGCATGTCATAGGTGAGGTGTAGGCCATGTACACGTAACACACCTACGCATAATGCATGCTGTGCATGTTTGCTGTAAGATGTTGCACAGCTCAGTAATGTCAGTAACTGCCTCACTGACATGCAATACACAGAGCATAAGACACAGTTGTGGCAACCCCGTACTGCACATTGGATAGGCATAGTTGCAACACCTGTACACAACATAACATGTTTATCATACGCAGTATGCAAAGACATGCTACATATGGCGTAACCACACACCCGCTGTAAGGTAGTATCCCACATGTCATCCACACACACATGATGTACCTCAGGGGTAGAGGCCTATCATGGGGCTGTGCAACACTCTTCAACACATAACACAGTCATGTTAGACAATGACCCCTATTGGACACCTCGTACACTCATGTACAAAGTGGCTATGTAATAGTGAACATAGCCACGGCACTGCAGTTCAGGTACAGCATGCTAGGCGGTGGTCTGTCACACAGTAGTAGCCATGAGTGACCACAAGTTGCATGATGATGATGATGATGGCACATGGTAGTACACCCCATCCAGTTACAGTGACCACAGTACTACACATAGCGGTCTTTGCTTTGCACCTCAATGTTGTGTGTGTGTAAACATATGCACCTATACACAATATGCATAGCATGTTATGTGTGTGCTTACATATGTCAGTATACACAATATGCAGAGCTGTTGCCATCTGTACAAAGAGTCACATATATGCCCTGGAATGTTATTGGGTGTATAGTTCACATGACACACATTGAGTATGTGTGGTGTTTAATGTTGCAGTCATGTAGCATGCCATGTCATGGCTGGCATCAACATATCTGCAATATGTCCCACACTCACCATAACCTCTGTACAATGGCCATGTCGAGCATTGGGATTATGTCATGTCTACATGCACCACTCATCCTATGTGTGTACATTGCATGCATTTTCTACACCTGTGCCCACTATTATTCGCTACTGTAAGCAGACATGGCAATCTATGTGTCACACAGATAACACATGCAGCCATGGTATGTATACCATTGAGTGATGGTGCACAGGACATTGCAGAGCAGATAATACTTGCACAACAATGCTGTGTCCATGTACACATTGTGTTCCAGGGTGTAGCCAATTACTGAACAACTACACACATGCATCACAGTCATGTATAATGTCATTAAATAGGGCCATCAACACTTGCACTGCATGGTCTTGAGCAACACATATTCTGCATGCTGACGCGTGTGAGGTGACTGTTTGCCCTGTGATACTGTCACCCACCTTCACCCACTATTGTGTATGTGTTGGATTGCTGGTGTGTGTGTGTGTGTGTGTGTGTGTGTGTGTGTGTGTGTGTGTGTATGTGCTGTGGTGAGCAGTGTATTTGTGTTCATGTGTGCATGTGTGCATGTGCTCATGTGTGCATGTGTGCATGTGCTCATGTGTGCATGTGTTCATGTGTGCATGTGTGCATGTGCTCATGTGTGCATGTGTGCATGTGTGCTAACATCATGTACAGATTGTGAAGTGTGTTTCCTGTCTTCCTTCCACAGGTGCTGAATTAGGGGGTGTCTGAATGCAGCAGGGAACCTGATGTCACTGCCACTAATAGTAGAGATGATGAGAGATGTATTGTGGTACAGGAAGGTCTGTTAGGGTCTGTCGTTGGTCCACCAGTCGACAGTACACAGCATTCAACCCCATCTATGCACACACTCATACTGCCAATACAGCCCTCATCACCAATGGCCTTAGCTGAGGGACAGCATACAGTCGGCATTGACCAGGAGAGTGTGGTACCCATGGCACGTGCATCCCCTCACAGCAGCCATAGCCGGATTACTGGAATGGTACCACATAGGTGGATGTCCAGGGGTTCTCGTGGGAGCAGCACTGGACGTATTGCCCCTAGCAAACATGCCCCCAGAGGTATTACAACCTCCAGTATGTTCTGGGCTGTAATACAGGCACAGGCATGTATGGAACGGTACACCCGACAGGGACTAAGGGTGCAGAGGGCCCATTACACTGCTATCAATGACAGCATCCGTGACCTTGCAGGTGCCATCTGGAATTACACCGAGGTCATTGATAGCCATTGGAGGGAGACATTAGATGTCCTCCACAATGTGTTAGCCATGAGCCAGGACCATGCAGGATGGATGGGAAGCCGACACAGATGCATGCCAGCAACAGCATCAGCTGGCAGTCATCGTGGATGGACCACGGATCACAGCCGCTCCCGTAGTGGCAGTAGCAGCCCCAGCAATGCTGGGTCTGGCCTGTCCATTGACCATCCTACTAGACCACATGCACGTGGCACTGGCCAGTCCCAGCAGGGACATGGGTCCAGTCATCATACCTCTGCCTCTGATGATAGCACCCAGTCAGGGTTGGTACCTAATACTGCCCGTAGCACCCCTGTCAGGCACAGGTACCATGTCCATGGCCAGAGACAGTGATCTATATGGCCTAGCAGGTACAGTCTGTGGCTGTCCCACAACCACCTGTATATGGCAGCCACATGGTGGAGTTGTGTGCATGCAGACACACACACATTAACCAAACAACTAGGGCTCACACATACACACACACATTACATCAACATTGGCCCATGCTGTACTGTTGTCCCTCACACACACACACACACACACACACACACACACACACACACACACACACACACACACACACACACACACACACACACACACACACACACAGACATGTCGATTGGATGGGTCAATGTTGGGCTCTGGCAAACCAACAACACACCCTGTGCATATGATGACACCTGTGCCACCTCCTGTCATCTGTCACATTGATGCAGGAATAGGCTAACATGGTTCTGATGCACAGGGTGACATTATAGTAGTGTAGCAATAGTAGCACGTTGCCAACAGGAAAGTGTACTGATATCCTTGTAGGTATATCTGAGCAGGCTTTATACATCACAGCTCTGATAGTCATTGTAGCATTGTTTACACCAGTGTTAGGTCTGAGTATGCATTGTCCACCCATGTGCCACTTGGCTGAAGTGTACAGTGTTGCCAGCATGTGTTAGTGAGTGGACAGTACGTGTGTGATGTGTGCATTACAAATTAGCAGGTGTACCTCTGTGAACATGGTGTGTGCGCACTGTCTGCATATACGTGCATAGTGGACACATGGGATATACGACACACCCTGTTGTACACATTGTTAACATCTCATGGTATCTTTCGATGGCCAGTATGCATTCTACTACAGATATGTACTAACATGGGTACACATGTGTGTATGACATGGGTTGACACTATGCTGTGGGTGATACTGTTGATATCTGTCAATGATCTGCAGTCTGGTAGTATACACCACCTCAACAGCATGACTATAACCAATCATTAGATGATGTCCTGACAAATGACACACAGTTGTAGGGAACTCAGTAACAGTTGGATCCTTCCGGTACTATACTATAACAGTAACCAGTGGTATTGACCGCCACACATTCCTGGGACCACACCTGTGTGGCATATAGCCCTCTTAGGTACATGCAAACACACTAGGGATATGTCCATCCACATCTGGAAATGCATACATTGGCCTACACTGCATTTCCTGGATGGGACGCATATCCTACACAAGGGTATCATACAAACAGATACCTGTTGTCCAATACATGCTGTATAGTCATAAGCCGACTATGGCATAGTCACCCACATTTACTAGACATACTATCCCGACAGTACCACATAGGTGGTAGCCCTCAACATGTATGTTGGGTACCAATGTGTACAGACAGACACGTGTTATGTCATCTGTCCCTTGGTATCCACATATCCATGGGTATTGTGGGGTCCATCAGTGTTTCACATAACACATTAGGGGCCTGCATGCATATCCACAGGGCTGTTGTACACCTATAATGACTGTCCATTACTGCCAGTCATTGTTGTGTATGAACATGTGTGACACATACCTCAGGCAATTACCCTCGCTCACAGTACTCTATAGTATGTGTCATGGGTGTGTGTGGCACAGATGACTTTGGCCACGGATCACTAGAGTGGCCAGGCTTGTTGCATACATACATATGTGACATATGATCTGAGAAGCAGCGGCACAATCTGTCGAAGGAAATAAACGTATTCATGTAGTATGCAGGCTTCACACCTATGTACTTATTGAGGTCACATGTACACATATTCATTTGCCACGCAGATACCCAATGTGTGCAATGTACATACTGTTTTAATCATATGTCATACCATAGTAAAAGCAAAACCCACACTGCACTGACCACTTGTGGCACACACACACAGAGCGTTTGCAGGATTCAAACCCCTACCTATGTTATGATATTACAGAGATGCACATTAACACGGCGCACTACATGCTTTACTGGGTGGTTTCTGTTCTCCTTGAATATTTGTAGGATGCTTACATCAGCAGACATTCCAAAGAGGGATGTACCTCTTTTAATGTATTTTCCCAGACTCCAAAAAGGCTACTCTTCTCAAAAGAACTCATACACTGTCAGCACTTGCAGGATTCAAACCCTACCTAACTATGTTATGATACTAGAGAAATACGCATTAACACAGCTCGCTATATGTTTTACTTGGTGGTTTCTGTTCACCTGATATATTTGTAGGATGCTGACATCATCAGACATTCCAAAGAGGGATGTGCTCTTTTAATGTGTTTTCCCAGTCTCCAAAAAGGCTACTCCTCTCAAAGGAACTCACACACATACCCTCCCACACACACACTGTCAGCGCTTGCAGGATTCAAACGCCTACCTAACTATGTTATGATACTAGAGTAATACGCATTAACACAGTACTCTATATGCTTTACTGGGTGCTTTTGATTCTCCTGGAATATTTGCAGGATGCTGACATCATCAGACTGGACATGGGAATGTGTGTTGAATTTCTTTTATGCAATCCCAGGAATGATCCATGTGGGTCGGCAGGTATCAACAGCTTGAACAGGACCCTGTGAGTCGCACCTTGTGTGATCTATCTGTGGACACACTGACATCCCTTCATATGTCAACACATATCTATGCACAGATTGTTGGTTTTGTGGATACGACATGTGTCTGTGATGTTGATGAAGAGCTATGCAAAGTCTTTGTGGGACATGTGTAGCTCTGTTCAGTGATGTACATCCTGGGTGGCTGCCTTGCAAATGGTGTAGCATGTTTGGGAACCATGATCTGCACATGAACATACCACAGTTGGTAGGAGTGTGCGTTTGTCAGCTTCCAATAGCCCTGTTTATGACTTCAGCCATGATGCACTCTATGGCCTTACAGATCAGACTTTATAGGCTTACTGGACTATATTTCCCATGGTGTGTTGTGCACCCACACTTGTGGGGAGTGCCATATGTTGCTGTAACACATTTGACCATTCCAAACCCTGTGGAGTGGGTGAGGCTCAACAGACTGTTCAGGTGCAGGGACTGTTTGTTCTGTAGTGCATGCATGACACATATTGGGAAACATTGTAATCCAATTGCTGCCATGCCTTTGGCTTTGGGGGGGAGCTGGTCAAACATTCTACATGTGATATCTCCTGGTATGATGTCAGGGACTATCGACAGTGGGAGGTGGTTATGTATATATCAGCCTGTCTGACAGGATGTCGGCATTGTCAGTAAGGTACAGTTGGCCCTGAGTCAGGACATATATGAGTGTACATTACTATTTCTGACATAGCTGAAGGACATGTCATGATTCTCAGTCTGGACTCCTTCTCAGCTACTCTTTAAAAAACACCAACAAACCTGAGCACTACTCCCGATTATACTCATTTACACACTTAACACCCTACTGATCCTTTGTGATCAGGCTACAGAGTATGTCATCATAACATACTGGCATGTCCATGGGCCGGTTTCGTGTGTACTCTTCAGTTCAGCTAGTGAATATTGTGGTTATGACACAATGTCACATCTGCCTCATGTACACAGACAACCCTCTCCTCCTCCCAACACACTCAGATATATGTGAGAGATGCAACAATATTGACATACAGGAGGCTGAGCTCTCTCGACCCATGACTGGCATGGTCTATCAGGTGGTGGAGTTGACCACACACACCACATATCAGTCTCACATACACCAATAGCGGCAGCAATCAAACCACATTATCACACATACACATACTCAGAGGTTCCACATACTCTCTGCCTAAGCAGCAGAGACCTCCAAAGCAGACACACTACTGCTACCCCACTACAATACCCACATATCACATAGTTCACAATGTCAGTGTGCCACACAGTCACTGCCCTTTGGGCTAAACAACACACCTGATACACATGTAATGGGTGACACTTAATGTCAGACACACTGACGTCCCACTCACCAGGCCAAACAAGGGAATAGTCACTTAGAGCTGTCTCTCAGGTGCCAGGATCTGCCACATAACACATGCACTCAGGTCACTCCAAAGCAAGTCCAGGACTGGCTCCATCATTGTCCATGCTGGTGTGTACAACCTCAGATGTTCCTCCCTGGACCACATGACATGATACATAGAGGAACTCTCTGATCATGTAGCCCAGGCCGGTATGACCCTGACCTTGTCTAGCATCTTACACTCACCAAGTATGATGTCTCAGTATACCAACAAACTGATCACGTTTAACAGTTGGCTAACATATTGGTGTTATTCAAAGGGGATACAGTGTCTGTCAGCCTGGGGTGATATGCTCGATATGCCACATAGCTTCCCTATGGACAGCTTGCACCTGTCACCCTTGGACATTTGAATACTGGCTAAGGCACTTCTGCCACCATACTGCCTTATTTAAGTGGTGCTCAACAGACAGATCCACCTCCATAGATAATACAGAGTACATGACACTGAGAGTAATGCTGCTCAACACCAGATGTATTACCCTCACATTGACCACACTCAGGAATCTCCTCAGTATGGAGAATAGCAATATCTGTGCACTAATAGACACGTGCTTCAGGCTCCTACATGCACACGAGCACTACCAGGTTATATTACGTACCATGCTTTCTGACCACATAACTCGGAATGGCCAACACAAATAGGGGGAGTATCCATATACATCACAGATACACATACCTCCGGGTGGGTAGCACTGCACAATGCATCACGGACCATACATATGCACCTAACATTGTGCAAATCTGCCTTTTGGTTTGTTGCCTGCTACAGACCACACTCACAAACTCAGCAACCACACTCGTCTTTCCGGGGAACACTGGACAATATGACGGTTTCCCCAAACACCATTATATTGGGTGACGTCATATACACACACATTGACTGGGGATAGTACTCAGGCCCCAACACCCTCGCCCAACAGTTGCTACAATTTGTAGACTCATATGCTATGGCACAACCAGTCACCACACCCACAAGACGGGACAACATATTGGACATGATCATCACCAACATAGGGACTCTATGTTCCACACCTGTGATATACCCCTCATTGGTAAGGACAGAACATACTTTATCTCACTGGACATCCATATCCCGTCCCCACACCCATCCTGGGTAATCTTGGTGAACTTCCCAAAAGCAAATGTCACACTTCTCCATACCATGGTGGTATCCTTCAGAGACCCTGGGTCAGTGGTAAGTATGGCTCAGACTGCTGAATCCTTTACATACACAGTCTATGGACACCTAGTGGACTGCATGGATCATGCTATCCAAAAATAACACCTGGACTCACTACTCCAATGGCAGGGGACATGTCTGGTGGACCACGGCCATTAATGTGCTATACAACAAAAGGAGGAAGCTACTACATGATAGAGTAGAATCCCAGACAGGGACGGCATCTGTGATCTGTACTAGCAGACAGCTATGATCACTCATGTATTTATGTCAGGGCAGCTTCTAACGGACAATTGCACCAGACACATCTGACACTCACAAGGCCTTCTTCAGTTAATTCAGGCACCTGGCTGGACACTCACTGATATGCTGTGTGTTACTGCATACTGACTGAACATACCCTGAACCCACAGACATTGCCAGCATCCTGGCAAACAGGTTCAATGCAGATGTCTCCCCCCCACCCCCCCTAAGGAGGTACAGTCCATTCCAACAGAGTGTAACCTCCCTGACATCACAAATAAACAGGTGAGTGTTTCCCTCCCCACAGCGGACACCACAGCACCAATGGGACCAGACAGTGTCCCAGCCTGTGTTGTACACGGCCTTCATGACAGACGTAACCCTCACATTACGTCACTGTTCGATATCAGGGTTACTGCAGGAATCTTACCCATGGAATGGCATACAGCAATAGTGGTCCCGCTCCACTGAATACTACCATAACAGACCACAGAAAATATCGGCCTATAGGGCTAACTAGCCTGTTCTGCAAAGCTATGGAGTGTATTGTAATGGGACATATGCACATAGATATGGAAAACCTACAGACACTGGGTCCTACACATTACAGCATTGTTGTGGGCAGATCTTGCCTGTTGGACCTGTTTGTATTCTTTAAACAGTTACCAGGTCCATCAGTGTTGGGCTGGTTGTCCACACAGCCTGCCTGGACCTTGCACAACCCTTTGACACAATACCCCACACGGCCATTATGCATAGGCTCACTGGCATCAATATTGACACATATCTCACATGATGGATTGCTACCTGGATCAGGGATAGCACCCACATGCTCAGTGTTGCAGGTGCCATGTCTGACTATCAAACCTGTTACACATGGCATCCCACAAGGCTCAGTCCTGGGACCTCTCTTGTTCAGTATATATTTGTGTGATGTACAGGCTATCACAGGAGGGATATGGCTGACAATGTTCGCAGATGACTGCAAACTGGGTGCCATAATCAACTATTCAGCTGGCACATGCATACTCATACAGGGTCTCACAGAGATAGGATGACTGGTGCCTGAGCTATGGCCTATGGCTACATGCCATTAGTTGCATAGTAATCCCCTTTGAGAATGACAACATGCCCACACATTACCACATAGGTAGTAATCCATTACATACAGTAGTAGTTGTTATGGGTTTGGGGACACGACCTGTTCGTACTCTCGCCTTTGACAATCACATTGCCGAAGTGGTTAGACAGTACTTCTACATAGCCCACCATATCCCACATGGTTTCACATGTTGATTACATGTGGTCATTGTGCCCCTATACTCATCACAACCATGCTTGGTTACTATGCCACATTTGGGTTGTACCTTACCCGGCACCTACAGCAACTGTAATGGCCACAAATATTAGTCATCAAGCAGATGTAGGGACTCACATGGATGCCCTGCACAGTTCAGATACAGTAACTCCAGCTCTACTCAGTCACTTACCACCTACACGGATGTGTTGTGTGCCTGTGGTTTAAGGCAATATCTGACCCAGAATTAATGGACATGCTCCACCTCAGGATATCCAACCCCCTTGGAGCTGCACACTCCTGGGACATATACCTCAGCACAGATGTTGATAGGACATGCTGGGGGGACAGATTATTATCTGTAAAGCTACACTCACTGCAGAGTGTAGTCCCAGTTTTGCATAAGCAGAGCCACCCAGTGACCACCTACAGGTGACATCTTGACAAGTGGATAGGTGATCGTATGTGTACCCATGAGATATCTTCTGGGTCCCTGCTAGACAGAGGCACAATACACTAAACATAAATAGGCTATCTTGTTTGACCTACTATTCACGGGCACAGTGTTCTGATTTGACTGGGTTGCAGCAGCCAAACACACTCTGGCTATGCTTGAACATGCCCTAGGGCAGATAGCCTAATATCAATCTCTGAACCTATGACAATGTTCATGATGCACAATGTTTATTGCTGACACTGTTTGCAGGTTTTATCATCTTTGCTTTCCCACTTTATATGAACCGCTTAGGTATCTGAGGAACATATTTGATTATGACAGGGTTCCACTATATTATATACTTGTCTGTTGTCATATAAGTGTGTGCAAAAGGCAGATTGCTGGATAGTGAGAGGTTCCTGGGTTAACACATGCAACTGCCTGATATGTGTGGCCCACTGCTCTACTCTAACATGGCCTAAGTGTGTGAGCATGCCCAGTTCAGACTGTCAGTGTTCTGTTGCCTGACATTTGTCTCATGTATTCAAGTGTGTGAGCATGCCCAGTGTGACCTTTCTGTATGTTACTGTCTGAGGTCCACTACATTTCTTGATGTATGTGTACATGTCCAATATTAACATTTGTACTGTGTGTGTTGCAAGTCAGGTTCTATTCTTACTGCAGGACTCACCTTTGTGTCATAACTCGACAGGGATTATGCTGTGCCTGCAGGGTTTCCATGGAATAATTTGCATAGACTTATCAACATTTCTTCATACAAGCTAACCACTGCAATACTGTCATGGTTTAGTGGCTCAGTACTATGACTATAGTGCATAGTATCCAGGGTTCAAGACCCATCACCGCTTATATTTTCATACTGAGCAGACTAGACTGCTTAAGGGCCAGTACAGCAACTATGAGCATGTTGGCTTTTGTTCAGCTATGCTCTACTTAGGCCCAGCTTGTCCAACATTGCTTAATATTAACCATCATTGCTGGACGTTAGCCAATATTACTCAACATTGACCACATTTGTACTAGTTGGTGTGTGCGATTTGGTTTAAATATACTACATAGTGGTAAATGCTGTTTAGCACTGCTTTATATTGCTTAACACATGGCAATCATGCCTCAGGTGTTGATGCAGGGCTGCCTATGTTGGATGCACATACTACACTCCCTATACATCTTTGACTGCAGGTAGTGTCAATGTAGGCATCCCTTTTACTATATGTGCGGGTCAGAGAGAGAGGTATCATTTCCAGAGTTCCTACTGAGCCAGTGTATGTGCTATGCGTTGCCTCTTTGCCAAGGCCAAGGCATACTGGACATGCCTCCTTCTGCCTACTGGGGCAGGCTCAGGTTGTTCCTCCTCTGAATCACGCTCTGCCTGTGATGGCCCTGGCAATGGTGGGGGGCTGTTTGGCCCAGGCCTATGCTGGTCCTGCTGCAGCTGTTTTCACAGGATCATATTATGTAGCATAGCACATACCATGACAATTTGGGTACATGTAGTTGGTGAGTACTGCAAGGCTCCACCAGATGTGTCCAGGCACCGGAACTGTGACTTAAGCAGCCCAAACACATGCTCGATTACATTTCTTGTTTGTGCGTGTGCCTCATTATGGTGTTCCTGTTCAGGTGTGTGTCTGTTTCTGATGGGTGTCATCAGCCACAGCTCCAGTGCATAGCCAGCATCCCCTACTAGGTGTCCATGTGGGATGTCCCCATTGGCAAATGTCTGGTACAGCTGCGTCAGATGCAAGATATGGGAATCATGGTAGCTTCCAGGGCAGCCAGCACACACATTCAGTATTATGCCCTGGGTATCACACATGACCTGGCAGTTGATGGAGGGGAAGCCCTTGCAGTTGAAGTAAACCCTACCCCGCTCACTGGCTGGTGCTTTGATGCATATGTGCGTGCAGTCTATTGCACCCACTACCTCAAGGTATTCGGCTATTTGCTGAAAGAGACGCATATTGCTGGCCAATACCTCATGGGAATTGGGGAAGTATACATGATCACCGATATGTGCTGACATGGCATACAGGAACTGGTGCAGTACCCTGGATGCTGATGCCTGTGATATTCCCATCATATCACCAGTTGGTCTCTGGAAGGTACCTGTTGCTAATATTCTTAGGCCAACACATACCTTAGTTTCCACTGGGATGGGTTCCCCTCTGTTGGTTCTTTGTGTGAGGCATGGCCTGCACAGCTCAAAAATTTGCTGCAAGAGGTCTCTGTCCACTCTATAGCACTCCACTATCTCCAGCTCATGTAGCCCCTGGTAGGTTACCCTGGGCCTGTACACTCTTCTCCGTCTCCTCACTGTGGGTTGTCCAGCAGCATTTACATCATCACCACCCTCAGCATGTTGCATATGTCAACTTATAACAGCAATGGCAGCCCCTAACTTTTTTTGCCTCAGTACAGCTTTTTCAGTTTTCACTGCTATTAGCTTACTGCAGTGTTGCAGTGTCTCTTGAGAGAAATACAATGAACTGTTGTTTGCAGTGTTTTAAGTGCTGGGCTGGGCTGGGCTAGTGTTCTCCCTGGGTAATTGCCTGATTCTGATTGTTTTCACCTGCTATCTCTGCCAGTACTCCCTGGTAACTTCCCTACTATTTGGTGTGCTTCCTTTTTCCTTTCTGTTTCCTGAGGGGGAGCACCTCGCACACAAGCGCAAACACGCGCACAGCAGCTAACATGCATGCACACATGCTTACATGGACTAAAACCTGCTTATTCCTGTTAAAACGTGTGCACACCGGCACAAACGCACTTACAACTGTTTACACAGCCTTACATATGCTTACTCAAGCTTACACGTGCGCACCCATGCTTACACACGTGCACGCTGTCTTACTCAGGTTTACTGACGTGCACACAAGTGCATGCTCGCTCAGCAAGAAACTTTGGTGTTATCCACAGCATACACCTTCCATTTCTTGACTTTACCTGGCCTACCTGTTGACACACCTCTTTCAATAATATGTAATTGTCGGCTGACACATGACACTTTGCTCCAATGAGCTTCACTCCTTTCATACATACCCCCCTCGCGATGATCTTCTACTCTGTTACTCCCCTTATCTTACTCCTACACTCCACTGACTGTGCTCATTTCCTATGTAAACTTGCGATTCACTATCCTAACTCTCATTTGCATAGGATTGCCTACTAATGCTTGGTTACATCTCTTAGACTGAGCTTCCCCTCTTAGCAACCTCTACTCGGTGGCCATGTTGTCTTCAGCCTGCCATTCACTTGCACTGTAAATTCATTTTAGGTATAAATTCCACATTTGTGGATCTTAATTATTAATTTTCTGTTTTTTAGGGCGCAGCGCGTTTGCACGGCGCTGTACTATGGTTAAGCCCCAGAGATCGGGATGAAAAAAAAATGATTTTATTTCTATTTTGAATTACTTCCCATTGCCAATGGCTGTATTTTTGGCCATTAGCATGCTTTCTCCTGTAAATGCATGCTTTTTTTGCAGCTGTCACGGCTCCGTTTTGCTATTTGCAGAACCGTACTCGGTTATCAACTGAGTACATTTCTGCAAATAACACTACTCCTACTCGGACAGGTTTGGGTTTCCTGGATCGCAAATTTACCTCATTTGCATAGCTTTCACCTGCAATTGAGGTAATTTGAATATCTAAGCCCTGTCCATGTAGGACTAGTTTAAGGAACTCTGTTACATGCCCCTACCTGCTCTTCCTGGATCGCTCGGCAGACATGTTGGCTGCATGGAGTCTTACTCTACTCTTAGACTCCATGCAAGCCTTTGTGAATCCGGCCTATTATTTTCTAAAATGATGTCCAACAAAGTACAAATCATTATTATGGTATTATGTGTATCACCACTAATATATACTAAAAATAACCTAATCAAGTCTCACTATTGAGTATAATGGTAAATAGTGTTTTTATATCGAGTGTCACCGAAATAAGATTGGATACATCAATGCCATTAACAGATTCAAACACGGAGGTTACAAATTGCTGTGTAATAAGCAAAGGTTTCAACTTATTTTCTACAAAGATTGAAGAAGGCTCGGTAAGCCACCCATGCCCAGATATTATAGGATGCATGGGAGGAAGGGCTTTGTGGCATTTTTATGAATTTTGGGTAAACCATGGAACACTGGAATTAAAGGATTCTCTACCCATAAAAAAATTAAATGTTTCATAAACAGTTAAACCACACATTAAAAGGTCATACAGATAGTCATGCACTTTGCAAATTAGTGTGTCTACATCACGTCTTATAATTCTAGAATAGGTTGCAGCATCTGACAATAAATCCAACATACTAGAATGATAGAAAGTTTAATCCATAACTACCACTGCCCCACCTTTGTCAACAGGTCTAATACATATACTACAATCATTCTTAAGTTCAAGTAATGCCTCACATTGATTAGTCAAATATTAAAACTGGAATCCAGTACCATTCTCAAATACAGAATAAACATCAAATTCCCATAGTTTTAAAAAAGCTTCTAGAGCTGGAGTAAATGGAGGCTTAAAGCTACTGAGTTTATCAAGTCTGGTACTTACAGAGTCCATGGACACAGCCCAAGTGGAAACATACAATGAAGCATTATACTTCTAGCAACAAGCCTGATGCTGATAATGACATCAACCAAGTCCGATTCTGTAGCCGGAATAAATGAAAGTCCTTTATTGAGCAATTCCTTATGTTCTTTGTTAAGAATTAGATGAGAAAGGTTAAAAACTAAGTTGTTCTCCGAATCATAGTTGGCTTGCTTCTTTTGTTCAATGTGCGATCTTCTACTGATGCCTTCTGTTACGTCTTCCCTTGCTCACAGATTGCCCTCTTCTGGCTGCTGATGGTATTACTGTTGGTAATGGGAGAGCTAAAAAAAATCTGTCAAAAAGTGTATAATTTCTGCACAGGGGATCATTAAAAACTTTACTATGTGCTCTTAGATCAAGATTAGGAGCAGCTCGTATAGCTGTAGAGGAAATTCCTTTATCTGATATCTCACTGGTAGGGAGAGATTTAGAGGTAGAGGCTAAGGGATTATCAGGCAGTAAGGTGTTTGCATTACTCCATTATTATGATCAACATCAGGGATCACACCTGCATTCCCAGAAGGATAAACACTGTTGTCATCTTGCGGCCACATAAAAATATGATTTTTAGTAAAATTAGTGAAGTCTCTGGTCAACTTCCTGTATTTCTGCTGATGAATCTTGCTTTCATAATTAGAGATGTTGGCATAGAGCTCATCATGTTTAGTAAAAAGCACTTCTTCATGGTATTTGCTTTTAATATTATGGAGAAAATGCACAATGTCAACAGGTAACCCATCTCTATGAGGGTAGTGAAATCAACAATAAGTTTCATATAATTTAAACTTACCTCAATATTGAGTTTCTGCCATTGTTTAAGGAGCTCTGGATAATGTGCAGCATGTGTTGGCATATTAAGCACCCACAGCCCCCTTGGTACATTACAGTAGTGTAGACATGCATCAAGATGGAATCTCTGCCATTCAAGCTTTTTCAATTAATAGAGCAAGTTCTTGAGCTGTTTATAACAGTCCTTTAATTCCAGTGATCCATGGTTTGCTCAAAATTCACAAAAATGCCACAAAGCCCCCCCCCCCATGCATCTTATAGTACCTGGGCAGGGGTGGCTTACTCAGCCTTCTTCAAATTTTGTAGAACATAAGTTGAAACCTTTGTTTATTAAAGCACCAGCTGTATCAAACGACACACAACACTTTTTAAACTCCTTGTTTGAATCTGTTAATGGTATTGATGTATCCAGTCTTATTTTGGTGACACTCAATTTAAAGACACTATTTACCATTATACCCAATAGTGAGGTTGTAGATTTGGTTACGTTATTTTTAGTACATAATAGTGGCTAGTACCATAACAGTGATTTGTACTTATTTGGGCATTATTTTAGAAAGTAATATCTTTATCTTTGAAGGAGAATACTTTCAACAGAGATTGGGAGTAGCTATGGGTACCCCAAGTGCCAACAACTATGCCAATCTGGTGTTGGCACAATGGAAAAAAAGAGTTTTGGTCAATAACATCTTTACTGATATATCAGATTTTATGCCGGGTTTGTGGACCATATTGTTCTTCTCTGGGAAGGTATGCATCAAACATTGGTAGAATTTGTTGAATATTTAGAAACAACTACTAGATTCTTGAAATTTATGCTGAATTACCCCTTTGATGCCCTGGATTTTCTAGATGTAACTGTCAGTAAGAATGGGGCTGGGGGGGTTGATAATAATTTTTACAGAAAACCATGCTGGAGGAATGGGTTATTACACCACACTAGCATGCACCCCCAACATGTTTATTCTAATGTCTTAAAGGGTCAGTCCATGAGGATCTCTAGATCATCCACAGATGATAGTTGCTTTAATGATACTATGGCTTCCCTGTCTGCTGATTTTGTCAATGTGAATACCCTCAAACAGTGTTTGATGACCTGTTTAATGATACCAGGATGCATAGGAAGGATAGCGAGACACCTTTTTTTTCATCATGTAGTAGTGCAGGGGTGTGTGGTAACAGGTGGTTGGTTCCCCAAACCCTTAAAGTGTCCTTTACTTATTCCAGCAATATTTACCAGTTTTGTAACATCATCTTCAAAAACTGGCCCATTCTCTTGGCAGATGATAAGGTCAGCAAAGTGATTGACAAGAAACCTGATTTTATTTTTAGGAATAACCACTCTCTACAGAGACTCCTGTGCTATGGATCATCTGACAAGCACTTTGCAAATAGATATTCCCACACTAGATTACGTACATACCATTGTCATACCTGTAAAGCCTGTGATTTTATATCTGAAAAGACGCACCCTATACAGCCAGTGACAGGGTATGAATTTTATGCTGACTGTAAAAGTATTAACTTGGTTTATTTAGTCAACTGCCTTCATCTATTCTAATTTTTTTGTGGGCAAGAGTACTAGACATCTGAAGGAATGGATTCTGGAGCATATAGGTGACATTTATAAGCACCATAAGACCAATTTGCTTGCTTGCCACTATTTCAGCAAAGAGAACTTTAGATTTTGTTTTAGAGTCTTTCCATGTATTGTACCTGATATCAGGGGTAGTGACAATGAATAATAAAGTGGAAAAAAACTAAACTTAAATATATTATAGCTTTGTAGGCACACAGAGAACCGATGCTGACTAGCACTGTTCCTTTAATACCTGTCCTAAAGGAGAGGCAGGGTAAATGATCTTATTTAACATGGTTTTAATTGATGTTGAGTGCTTGTACTATTTATTGGATGTTTTATTCTTTGTTTGTGTGGTCTGAGGAAGTGTTAACCCCACAAAAGTATTTACCGTATATTAAAGTTTGTTTTTCTTGCCACTGTCCTGTTGGTTGGTCTAATTTCTTTTTTGTTACTTATTTTTGTAAAGGATGTACCTTTAGCTACGATGTTCCAGAATATTTATTTTTTTAATTTTTGAAAGGAGACATGGCATATAAACTTGCATTAAAAAAATGATAGTTATGTGTGATCCAGGTTTAATTTGTAAAAGTGTGAATGTTCCTCAGATTATTTGGTAACATTCCAATAATAACTTTTATATATGTAAGAAACTATATTTTATACTTTGTTTATAACATAGCATAGCTTTCCTGGGTGATATTGCATGTCAAGTATACTATCAGTAGCAAGCTTTCAGAACTATGTAATAACTGACTGTGGTTTAGAAATGCAATTCACTGTCTTTTGCTTATTATCTAACTTGTATTCATTGACATGTTATCATATGACTCAAAATATTATGATTATTTACTTTTAGACAGGAAGAAGGAACCTGGACAGTTCTTAGAATTTTTAGAACTCTCGCAGCATCACAAAAGTGCTCATGACTCTAAGTTGTTTCAAGCTGGTTTTCATGATAAGGGCTTGAAAATGAAGAGTCCATCAGTTATAATTCACACAAAAATGCTTGTAAGTGAATCCAAGCCACCTCTTCACCACACACTAATCCCTCAAACACCTTCAAACCACCAAATAACCAACAAAAAATATATCAAAGTATTCCAACCACTAAAAAGCAATTGCACTCAAAAACTAACATTTAATGATTCAGCAAGCACTTTTTGTATGAGATGTTTAATATAAAGCAGACTGTCATTGTTTAAAGGATACATAGCATATAAACTTGCATTAAAAGAATGACAGTTATGTGTGATGAAGGTGTAACTTGTAAAAGTGTGAATGCTACTCTAATTATTTGATATTATTCCAGTAGTAACTTTTATATATGTAAAAAGCTATATTTTTAATACTTTCTTTATAACATAGCATATCTTTCCTGGGTACTACTGCATGTCAAGTATACTATCAGTAGCACACTACTGGACCATTTTAAGAACCCAGAATGTAACTTAGTATGCCTCTTTAGTGTTATTTGTTGCATGTTCTATTATATGTAATAGTACATTACTCAACTATGCCAAGATATCAGAAAGTGTTCCACCTACGTTTTATCATAATAATGATTAACTTAGTACAATAAATAGTTTAACCTTTTGAACTCTACATGAAAATAAGTGGCTTTAATTTCATATATAACTAAAAGAATCAAACTAACATTTTAAAATAGGGAACTAGTAAACATTTGAAGTAAGGAAAGTGAGAAATAAATGATTTACCTTGTAAAAAGTAATATTCAGTAGCTGTTCATAAGTATTTAAGCACTTTTTTGAAATAATAAGAAATGAAATGCATTCATTTTCGTTTGTTCTTCAGTTTTTTTTACTGTTTTTGTCTTTTATTAACCACCCATCTCTTGTTGCATTTCTGTTCAAATAAGTTGATAGATTCCAGTCCATTTCTTCTGTTTGTTCTAGGATTTTATTTTTCTTTATGGAGTCCATTGTGTCTTACAAGGTGTTAAAAATCTTCTTTCCTTTTGGAAGGTGAATTGTTATTTTTCTGGAAACAAGATTTGTGCGTTAATATTGTTTTTTTTTAAGCTTTTAACAAGTGGCACACATGCTTTTCTCTTTGATATCACTAATATGGAATAGTCACTGTCAAATCTTTTTCTTTAACTTTAACTGGATTGGTAGTCCATGCAGCTTTTAAGACTAAATCCTTAGCTTGACTTGAGTGTTACGATTACTGACTTTGGTGAAGGTGTGTGTGTTTTTTTTAAGATGAGTTAGAAAGTGACTTATGTGCCCATTTGATGCCAAAGAAAAAAAAAAACTTCAGGCATGTTCATAGTTTTAGGCAGCCAGGTATTAAGGAATTGAATAATACTGTCTCCATCTTCTTTTTCAGCAATCCCATAAATCCTGATGTTAGTCCTTCTATATCTGTTCTCTAAGTCTTCTATTTTTCCCAGAATAAGTTGTTTTAGAGCAATTTAAAATTTAAATTTAGAACTGGTTGTTGAAGACATTCAGTGTTATTCTCATTTTCAAGTAATCAAGATTTGTGATGATCGTTGTTTAAGAGATTCACTCAGCACTTCAACTTGTTTTTTTACAATTCTCTTTAAAAATGTCTATTTTGCTCTCTAATTTATCTATCTTTACAGATAACCTGCTGATGTTACTTTAGCATAGCCTGTATGTCTTTTTTCATAGTACTGACCTATACACTGGTCTTAGAGCGGCTCATTCTGAGCCAATTAGTTCTTTCTAGTTTTCTTGACAGGAAAAAGCAATTAAAAGAGTTTCAAATATATCATTTTTGTAAACCTTTCAGCAGATGTCCAACTATAAATTTCATCAAGTTTTCAAATGTTCTATTTAAGTTCTTTTAGTAAAAATCCTGTAAGAGATGTTAAAATGAAGCCGAGCTAAAAACAGTGATGTTAACTGCTCACTATCTTGGCCACACCTCCTATCTGCTTCACGTCACTCTCCCAGAATGCCTTGGCCTAAATCATTTCTGTTTCAAACTGTTTTGCCACTTTCTGTTTTCATAACTTCCTTCCTTCCCATTCCTAACCATGAGATAAAATCTAATTTAACAGCTGCTGTGTTAATGCTTGCTGAAATAAGGCAACCTGTTTGTATTTTCACAAAACAATACGCCATAGTTATTCTTACTGCCTACTACTTGTGCTCTCCCTTGATCCACAGACTGTAATATCTTTTTCTCACATATCTGCTTTTCCATTTCATCCTGATTTTCTTTTTCACTCTCTCTCTTTCTCTTCCAGCATGGAATTCAGAAAGTTAAGTTATACATGTCTCCTTTTGGATACAATACATTTCTTCTTGTATTCTTGTTGAAAAAGTTGGTGTCAACTTTTTCCTTTTATTTGTTTTGGATAAGACATGTTGTGTACTAACTACTACCTTTTCTATGTATATTGAAAGGCACTGTTTTCCTTATTTCATCAGTTGAAAAAGACTGGTTTGTGCATGCTCCATTGCAATCAGTTTGATTATTCAGGGAATGCAAGTCATAGCTTTACCCTAATAAACTCCAGTGTAGCAGAAATTTCATTTCCCAGTATTATTCTGTACCTGCTTTTTGGAACATGTACCCCCTAGTATGTGTATGCTTGCACTGATGATGAATGCATTCTGTTATGACTAGAGAACCTTCATTGGCTGAAGAAATATGCTAAGAGGAAATGGAATGACTCCTAACTTACATAATGACAATATACATGTTGCCTGATTCAAAACACTAACATTATAGCAGACATCAATAGATTTCTGTCCCTGCTGTCAGTGTCTGAAATAATGTGTTGTTTATAAGTTTGAAAAAAAATGATGATTTACCCTTGATAATTCAAAGTACAATTATATTGTCAAGAAGTCATTTCTGAGTTTAAGCTGTGGTCCTATACTTCATTCAGCTGAGAACAGGATAATTTGATTTTCTACTGATCAGATGTGGTCTGCTTTAGCACATGAGCTCTCTCCTCAGTGCCATACCATTGCCTTAGTAGCTCCTGGCTCTTATTTAATCCATTGGCCCACTGATTTTTCCTTAAATGCTGGCAGCATCCATGTTGAGCAGGCTACTTGGCTTTTCCATGACCTGCTTCTGTTCTTTTAATATTCATTCATTCCTTTAATGTCTATAATTTCAGCATCTGTAGTTATCCATCTGTCTTTTCTGCATAATTGCATTCTGTCCACCACCATCTCCCTTCCTGTTAAATGTATTGAGTTTTAAAAGATCTGTTGTGCTAAAACATCATTATTTTTAAGGAGTTATCTATATATCTCTCATGATGCTTTGAAAAAAAAATCATTCTAACCTTATATTAATTTTAGGCATTTGACTATACCTTAACCTTTTCTTTCTCTTGCCTATTACATATACTGTACCTTAGTTACTCTAAGATTATTCAGAAAAATAGATTGGAAAAGAACATTTCTTAACACTTGTCAGTTGTCTAAAGGCATTCAGAATGCTGAGTACCTGATCTGTTTTAATTCATAATTTACATTAAATGTTGACACACTGCAGCATAGCACATCTGTTGCAGCATGACAATGACTGTGATATTTTGTGGAATCTGCTTGATACTCCAACAGACAAGGACCTTACTGATCTACATTCTTGGCTTTGGTCATTCTCTTCTAATTCCGGGAACAGAAGAGGGGAAAATAACAACAACAACAACAAAAAACTAAATACAATCACCAACCATCAACCCCTATATCACTAAGTGGGTTGCAAACTGGCTTACAGATAGAACCCACAGTGTGAAAGTGAAAGTGAAAGTAGCTGACTCCAAGTCAGGCTGCTGACCAGTCACGAGTGGAGTCCCACAGGGTTCAGTCCTGGGTCCTCTCCTGTTTGGTATCTACTTCTCTGATGTCCAGGCCAACACAAATGGACTCTGGCTGACAAAGTTCACAGATGACTGCAAGTTGGGAGCCATAATTAACTCCACAAGTGATGTTGACATCCTAGAGAAAGGCCTCACTGAGACCAGTGACTGGTGTCAGAACCATGGCCTTAAACTTAATGCCAAAAAATGTGTCGTTATCCTCTTTGGGAAAAACCCGGTTCCCATGAATTACCACATTGATGGTAGTCCACTGAACACAGAAGGCATCATAAGAGATCTGGGAACACAGGTTGACAGCAACCTCTCTTTTGACCACCACATTGCCACTGTGGTCAGAAAGTCCTTCTATGTGGCACATCTCATTACTAAGAGTTTTGCATCCGGGAAGAAAGAGGTCATTGTCTCCCTCTACTCTTCCTTCATTAGGCCAGTCATCGAGTACAATACCCCATTTGGCATGTACTGGAGAGGCTGCAAAAGTACCTCACAAAGAGGATCCTAGGCCTTAAACACTTGTCCTATATGGACGGACTCAAAAAACTCCAACTATTCTCTGTCTCATATCGCCCACTTAGAGGTGATCTCTCCTAGACTTACAAAGCCATGTCTGACCCAGCTCTGTTAGAAATGCTACATCTAAAGAAATCCCAATCCCTCCACACTACACACTCCAGAGACTTCAACCTCATTACCACAATCAACAGAACAAGCTGGATGGACAGGTTCATAACCCAGAGACTGCCCATGCTATGGAATAGCCTTCCCATACATGTCAAGTGGAGCACCTCACTGGCCATCTTCAAGAGAAATCTTGATGAGTGGATGGGAAATGGAGAATTCACCTTGAGGATCACTCCAGTGGTTCTACTCAACAGAGGCACTGGGAACTAAGGTCGGGTGGCATGATGCCAGGGTAATCCTATGGGCTAGGTTTGTAAAGGCTCCAGGGCCATTAGCCTAGTACACACCTATGAACCTATAAGAATACAAGTAAATGATCATCTTCACTGGCAGCAAATAGCTTCTGCAAACACATTATTACATCTATAGAGTCTAAAGTATACATCAACAGCTATACAAGCTAAACACTCATATTATCTTACAAAGGCTAAGGGCAGCAATAACAATATTGATCCATTGACTTCTATTTTATTCAATCATCTCTGGCAACTGCTAGGCAAAGTTTGAAACTGTATAGAACAGCATCTCCAGATTTGCCAAGCATTTACAATAGAGGGCACACACACCAATGTTTTACCTGTTGCTGGCCCACAATACTTGTTTTCAAGAGTAAATTTAGTGATAAGGCTATTTAAATGGTACATGTCCCACCTAGGACAGTTATATCACCTAATAATTTCCAAGTAAATGTGTCTAAGACACAGAATAAGTATGCTGTTGGTTTTTCTGCACATCCCCAAACTGTGCAATAACTTGTCAGAATTGAGAATCAAAAAAAAAAAACAGGTCCCCTCAGAGAAGACATCTTTCCAAAAAGTCATCTTAAAGATGTTGATAGAAAAACAACAAAACCATCATATATATTTGTAACAGCTGTTTTCTGGTATTTACACTTACAAAAATAAGGTCTTCAAATTAAGCAACAAGCTATTTAAGCTATTATGCAAATCTTTGCTAAACTGTATCAAACACCTTTGCTAATTGCAACAAAGAAGTAAGTTAGCTACTTGCTACCATTCTTAACACAAACATACTAACTACATACATAGATACATACAAATATTTCAGGTATAAGCAATAAAGCCCTTCTATCATGCCAATATACCAAACAGTTATTCCCATAAATGTCCAGGTTGTTCTTAGAAATATATAAACTAGTTATTGCTTTAATGCATTTTATCAGTCTATTCCATACATCAATTACTCTCTCAGAGAACTGATTATTACACATTTCATTCATCTGATGATTCTCTTTTACTTTTTTATAACCCCAAACATTCCCAGAGGTGGTCATCTCTAAATGCCCTATATACATGAAGAAGGTCTCCTATTAAATATTTATTCGAGACACTGTACAAGTCCAGATATTTTAGTTTTTCATAATAACTTAAATTTTCATGAATGCCCATTGTATATTTCTAATGTACTCTTTCCAATTTACAAATGCCCGTTTTCTTATAATGTTTCCATTTTGTTATTTCCTGCTTACATTTGGGTCTAATATAACTAACAAACAATAACTTCATCATTTCTTATTTTCTAGACTTTATAAATGTTTTATATAGCCTGTATTTCTATAACTATCATTAATCAATTGGTTGATACAATTAGAAAAATTCAAAGCTGGCTCTACAAACATACCCAGGTTCTTAAATGAATCTACAGTTTGAATCGTGTGCTGTATTAAATATTCACCTTTCAAGCTTTGTCTCCAAAATCATCTCATATGCTTAATTTTGATGTATTTATCAGCAGATTATTCTCCTGTCACCAAATGGTCAGCTTGGTCAATTCCTTTTGCAAACATGCCTTATCGGTAACACATGTACTCAGTTTACCCATTTCCAAGTCATCTGAATGCAGACTACTGAATACCTCAGATGAAAAAGATATATCTGAAAGATGCAGCCTACGCAAATATGGACCAAGTACAGAGCTCTGTTGGACACCCTGACTGTAACCTAAAATTTCATCTTTCCAGTTTCTGTATGATACTTGCCGTGTTCAGTTTATAATGCAGCTATCCATTTTATCAAGAGTACATTAATACATAATTGCTCTAATTTATTAATCAGTGTTCTGCATATAACCCTATGAAATGTTGAAGTTAAATCTATATAAATTACATCACAGCAAAATTCATTTACAGCTGTTATTATTTTGTCATAGAACATCATGCACCAGGTGGTTATAGATCTATTTTCAACATGTGCATGCTGATATATGGTTTTAAGTCCCAAACTTTGCAATTCTGACAATAACTTATCCAAAAATAACCAACTCCACCATTCTTCCACAAGAAAGTAAACTTATGGGTCTGTATGACAGTGGGTTTGTTCTATATTCCTTTTCCCCTAAAGACAGGTTTAACAATTGTATGTATTCAGTCCTGAGGAAATTCCTTTGAACAGTAGATATACTGGTACTGTATGTTCATGCAGAAATATACTCAGGCTATTATTACTAATTCCATCTACTCCCTGTGCTGCAATCTCATTTCTGCTGTTTTCATATGCAGACTGAGGTAGAGGTTAAGCTGGTAAAACTTCCAAATTACGTTACCTTTCTCTGATACTTCTCCTTTGTTTGTTATTTATGCCTCCCCCCCTCCAGTTATAACCAATTATTTGTTTTCGGCTGAAACCCCTTTGGATTTAACTGATTTGGTGCATAGTCAAGCCCCACACTGACTTTCTTAAGTACACATTCTGTTACGTGACACCAAGTTATATGACAACAGAGAGCTTCAAATTATTAGATGTGGAATTGCTATAAATATTTTAAAATACAGGCAGATACACTAAGACTACAAGGATTTTGCAAATCAATGTCAGTGTCAACCAGTAATGAAGCCTAAATAGAATGTATTGCATGCATTTCGGAATGTTTGAATGTCGTGAGTGTGACTGTTGAAGTTGCTAAACAGGGACCGCAGTTGAGCCTAAACAGGAAGAGGAATTTGGAGGTTATTCCCATTCCTGCTGTTTAACCACTGTGCTTCGAAAGTAGTCTGGAGTTTGAACACTCCTTTTCAGTCTGAAATGCACTCATATGATGAAAAGTGTGCCAGTAATGAGTCCTTCAAAATCTGGTTGCAATAATACGTAAATACCCACAAATGTAACTACAGTCACTCTGCTGGGAGAAAGCTGATAAGTCAAGCATTGTATAACTGTTTGATTTCAAGGCTTGGAGACATAATCCTTCTATTGTTTGGAGACCAGAGTTAATTGCTAGATTTTACATATATAATGTATTTTATTGTTATGGTTTCCTGGCCAGGTGCAAGCTTACTAAAAAGACTAAGAAATGTAAATTTAAAGTTTCTGGTAGCCTGGAAACCAGAGAAGTGTCAAGAATGATGTAATCTAAAGTGATTCAGCAGTGATATATTATCAATTTAATGGATCTCAGAGAAAAAGAGAGAACATTTTGGATTTTGCCTGAAGAACATAACTCACCAGTACTCTGCCTTTGCTTTATATGTAAGTTTATTTAGAATTGTGATTGCTCTTAAAGTTAGGTAGGAATTTAATCATATTTAGTCTAGCTGTTTTCTATATTTATGTCAGACTATTCTACAGTATTATTTTAAGCATTTCCTGTGATTTCTGAACTCTTGACTAGCACTGTGTTGAATTGAGAAGATTTGTCTTGTGTTTTTATTATTTATTATTAAATATTTTTAAACCTTTCAACTGTGGCTGTTTTTGTAGAAATAATTTAAGCTCTAGAGTACATTGCATGTATATAGTGATATTGTACAAAGCCACTCCAAATAAGCCTTGCTGTTCATCCACTTACTATTTGGGTAATAATATTGCACAGTATAATGGGACACCCTTTGGTAAGGGCCTTATTGGTAGCTGATATTAGTGGTTGATGGCAGCTGATACTACCTTATAGACTGGCAGGAAGGGGCATAGCTGGAGAACCTGTGCCAGTCTTCCTCAGGAGTGTCCATGTGTTTATATATAACTCATATCCTAGAGTGTGTGTCAGCTACTTGTGCAGGACATGAAGCACTGCTTGGACAGAGAGGGTGCTGGAGGGTTTAGCTTGACCACTATGCTGAGATCTGGACCCTATAGCTGTGCCAGTGGGGAGTCTTATTGGGGATCTGGAGAGAAAGGGAGAAACCAGCCCCAGTCTGACTGTGATCTCTGTGTGCTCTTAAGGGAAATTGTACTTTACTGTGTGTGTGTACTTGTTATCCCTCCCAATGTGAATGTCCCTCACTGGTGCTATTGGTGAGGATTGAGGCTCCTTGATTACTAGGCCAGTGCATGGGTGTCACATATTAATTGGTTTCCAGTGGTGGGATATCCACACCACATATTAATTGATTGGCAGTGGTGGGATATCCACACCACATATTAATTGGTTGGCAATTGGCTTGTAGTGGTATGGATAGTGAATTCCTTTAGCTTGTATACAGTGATCTCTGAATGTGTTTTTTATACTCTAAATCAGCCACACAGTGAATATTCAAAGTTCAGATCACAACTGTTTTATTTCTTTTGTTAGCTTAGTTAGTCAGGGAAAGCAGGCAATCATGCCAGCAGAAGAGTATGGCAAACTGACAAGGAACCAGTTGGCTGAGATGTGCCAGGCTAAGGGACTGGTGCATGGAAACCTGACTAAGGCAAACATGATTGCAGTTTTGGTCACAGCTGCCTCAGAAAACAGCAATCAGGAGGATGATCAAACTGGCTGTTGAGATGTACAACACTCAGATAATTAACAGATCAACCTTTCTGTAGATGACTTAAAAATCTATCTGGAGCTAAAGAGAGTTGAGTTGGAGGCCAGGCCTTTGGGAACAGAAGCAGCAGGGACACTGAGACATCTACAGGCTGAGAAGAATGAGAAACGGCTATGCCTGGAAGCTCAGGAGAAGGACAGGCAGAGGCAGCACGAATAAGAGATGCTGATTCTTTGCCAGAGTCATTGAGGTAATGGGGAAGGGAGTAATTGGACCCCAGCAGCACAATAGGTCAGAAAATTTCTTCCACAGTTTACAGAGGGGGATACTTTTGATAGCTTCATTCATATGTTTGAGAGGGTATGTCAACAGTATGATGTTGACAAAAGGCTCCGGGTATGGTTCCTGACTTCCTTACTCCATGGTAAAGCTGTAACTGTGTTGTCTAAACTTTCTGATCATGAATTTTTTGATTATACTGCTGTTAAGAATTGTCTGTTAGAATTTTTTAAGCTAACACCTGAAACTTATAGGAAAAAGTTTTGTGAGCATAGACACAAGGCAGATGAAAGTTTGTGTGAATATGGTGCTGAACTGGGCACCTATTTTAATAGGTGGGTGAGTGGATGTCAGGTCACCACTTTTGAAGAGATGCAGACCTTTTGGTGAGGGAACAAGTCCTTAGCACTTTGTCTGAGGACATGAGGATCTATTTAGCTGATAGACAATGTGCTACTTCAGATGAGCTAGGGCAGAAGGGAGACCTAAACCTAGCAAGCAGGGCATACCTGCACAAGATAGTGACCCCCAGTACTGCTCATGGGTCTAAAGGAACACATGGTGGGCAGCCCAGACTACCCCACCAAAATCAGCCAGTAGCAGGGGAAGCCACTAGTCCAGGTACATATCTAGGACCTAGGGTTAAATGTTTTGAATGCAACCAGTAGGGCCATGTGACATATAGATGTCCATGGAGGTAAGTTGGGGAACAAAAAGTGAGAGAGCCAGTAAGTGGGAAAGACAAAATGCCAACAATAGGTTATCTTGAGATGACAACAAGGGTATCAAACTACTGTCCTGCAGATGTCCTGATAGGGGAAGGATTTTTGATGAGGCAGTACCATGTGCTTATGCAGTTACACGCATTTAGGCTTTGAGGCACGAATGTGGGTCTGGTAGCCAGGGGGAGATCCAGTCAGACTACATAGTTGCAGCCAGGACTGGTGAGGTGGTTACTTCAAAGAGGGAGCTACTTTGTAGCAGTGGGACTGATGGTGAGCCACAGCTGCTTGTGGGTACTGATGTTCCCATGGACAGAGTGACTGCGAAGGTAGAGATGAGTAGTAGTAGCCAGGCTGACAGTAAGGCACCACTGTCAGGGGATGCCAGACTTCATGTGGAAAGGGAGCTGGGAAGAGTTACAAAGAGAGAGTTGAGACAGGCCCAGCTCTCAGACCCTACACTGCAAGGCCTGAGGCAGGCAGCTAGTGAGGCATCTGATTCTTAAGGCAGGGGAATCTGTATACTGGGACAAAAGGTTACTGTATAGAGAGTGGAACCTGAGACAGGGCTAAAAGATGAGAGAATGCAGCAGATGGCAGTGCCTACAGCCTACCATCTGGCACTTCAAGCCATAATCCATGATATTCCCTTAGCAGGTCATACAGGCATAAAATGTGCAAAGAGACATATTATGCATAATTTGTATTGGCCTGGTATTTCCAGAGATGTGACAGGGTACTGCATGACCTGTGAGCAGTGCCAAAAGGGAGGCAAGGTAGGGAACAAGGTGAAAGCTCCTTTGATGTCTTTGCCTGTGATTGAGGATTCATTTCATAGGGTAGCTATGGATATTGTGGGTCTCTGAGTACCCCAAGTTCCATAGGGTAAAAGTATATCCTAGTGGTAATAGATTATGTTACAAGATACCCTGAGACAGTAGCTTTGTCCTCCATTTAGGCAGAAAAGGTAGCAAATGTTTTGTTAGAGATTTTCAGCAGGGTAGTTTTTTCAAAAGAAATACTGACTGACTGAGGTGCCAATTTCATGTCAGACATGTTGGCTTGTTTGTGGAAATACTGTGGAGTGAAGCACCTGAAGACCACCCCCTACCATCCCCAGACTAATGGTCTTGTTGAGAGGTTAATCTTTACAATCAAGTCCATGCTACAGGAATTTGCAGACCAGGTTTAAGAGGGAGTGGGACAAATATTTGTCCCATCTGTTGTTTGCTTACAGAGTGGTTCCCCAGGAATCCATAGGTTTTTCACCCTTTAAGTTGCTGTATGGGCATAGGGTGAGGGGACCTTTAGATTTGATTTGAGATGAGTGGGAAGGTGAGTGTGAATCCCACAAGGAGTCTGTTGTAGAATATGTCCTAAACCTCAGGACAAGGCTAAGGGGACTCGTGGGCTTGGCCCAGGAAAACCTGGCAGAATCCCAACAGCAGAGGAAGGTCTGGTATGACAGGAATGCTCGAGCTAGAGAGTATGCTGTAAGAAAGCAGGTAATGGTTCTCATTGTTGTCAGACACAACAAACTGCACGCAACCTGGGAGGGACCCTACAAGGTGGTAAGCAAGGTATGTGATGTTAACTACCTGGTAGAACTGCTAGGCAGGAAACAGGAGCACAAATTGTACCATGTTAACATGATGAAACCTTACCATGATAGGGTGGCCCTTGTGATGAGTATTTGCAGTGGATTGCAGGAGGAGTTTGAGGGAGATCTGGTGACTGATCTCCTCAGTAAGGCTCGGACTGACATCTCAGTGGAAGGGGTAACAGTGTCCCAGCAGCTATCTCCTACCCAGGTTCGAGAAATCCGAGCAGTATTACAGGAGTCTGGGGACATGTTCACTGGGAAACCAGTGTGCACACACCTGGTGCAGCACCAGGAGGATACAGGACCCCAAAGGCCTATTAGGCAGGCCCCTTATAGAGAGAGTCAGATTTTGAGGGAGGAGATAGAGGATATGTTGGAACTAGGGGTGATTCAAGAGTACAACTGTCCCTGGGCCTCCCCAGTGGTGCTGGTGCCACAGAAGGATGGCAGCACCAGGTTCTGTGTGGACTACTGAAAATTAAGTAGCCACACAGAGTCAGATGCTTACCCCATGCCTAGGACAGATGAGGCCCTAGATCAGCTGGGTGGGGCTAAGTATCTTACCACCACTGATCTTACCAAGGGTTACTGGCAGGTGCCCTTGACTCCCAGCGCTAGAGAGAGGTCAGCCTTTGTGACTCCTTTTGGCTTATATGAGTTCACAAAGATGAGACTTGGGATGAAAAATGCCCCAGTGACTTTTCAGAGTCTAGCAGATCATATCCTAGCAGGAGCAGGAGGGTTTGCCCTTGCTTACCTAGATGACATTGTCATCTACAGTCATTCCTGGCAAGAGCACCTTAAACATGTCAGGGAGGTGCTGGGCAAACTACAGAGGGCAGGGTTAACCATTAAGTCTCGCAAATGTCAGGTGGGTATGACAGAGGTCTCCTACTTGGGACATAGAGTGGGGAGTGGTAAGATCAGGCCATAACCTGCCAAAGAAGAAGCCATTCAAGCATAGGCTGCACCTGTTACCAAAAAGCAGGCAAGGGCATTCTTAGGGACTGCAGGGTACTACGGAAAGTTTGTCCCCAGTTATAGTACCATAGCTGCACCCCTCACAGACCTGACAAACTAAAATAGGCCAGATAAGGTAGTGTGGACCACAGCATGTAAGCAGTTATTCCAGAAGCTTAAAGATGCTGTGTTAGGACCTCCTTGTATTAGCCAATCCAGATTACAGAAAAGAATTTGTTGTGCAGGTGGATGCTTCAAACCATGGGGTGGGGGCTCTACTAGATATAATGCTATCTAAGAATATAGAATTGAATAGTTATACATCAAGTTAGATAGGGGTGCCCTATTCTTTGAAACTATTGGATTAGAATTGAGATTGGATGGCATTTTTAAAATGTTAAATTAAAGTACTTTCCCAGGTCTTAATGAAGCTCTAATAATAGGGAAAGAAAAAAAACTAAAAAAAAAGTATAACATTTTTTATTTATTTATTTACACAAAACACAAATAAATGTATAATGTATATATATGTTCTATATTAGTGTAGTAGGGTATTTTTTTCAGCTTGTTTTTGTGAGTGTATATATTTTTTTAGGGTTTTTTATCAAGTTATACCTTAATTAATTTTTTTTAGTTTATTAATATTTTACTGTACTGTATTATCCTTTGTTTAACTACAAGGTTTATTTCTCTACTTAGCCAGATTTCTTCAGAGGGAGAGGAGCACCCAGTTGTTTATCACAGTTGTAGGCTCCAACCCAAGGAGGAATGCTATGTAGCTGTAGAAAAGGAATGTCTAGCCATAGTGTGGGCACTGCAGAAACTTCAGCCTTATGTGTATGGAAGAAAATTCACTGTAGTTACAGATCACAATCCCCTAACATGGTTACATCAAGCCAGCCAGCAAAATGCCAAGTTGCTAAGATGGAGCCTAGGTTGCAGACATATGATATGTCAGTATGGCACCACAGTATGGTTAGCAATGCCAATGCAGATGGGCTCTCAAGACAGGGAATGGGGTAAGCTATACTCAATAGACCTAACCCTCTCAAGCAACGTTTCTCAAGGGTCACTTGAATAACTAGCTTGAGTTCTCCAGGGGGGAAGATGCAATTAATATTTGACACCCATCTACTGGCCCAGTGATCAAGGACCCTCAATCCTCACCACTAGCATCAGTGAGGGGCATCCACATTGGGAGGGATAACAAGTACATAGACAGTAAAGTACAATTTCCCTTAAGAGCACAAAGAGATCACAGTTAGTCTGGGGCTGGTTTCTCTCTTTCTCTCCTGAACCCCAGTAAGACTCCCCACTGGAACAGGTATAGGGTTCAGATCTCAGCATAGTGGTCAAGCTAAACCCTCAGCACCGTCTCTGTCCAACCAGTGCTTTGTGTCCCTGCCCAAGTAGCTGATACGCACACACACTCTAGAATATGAGTTATATACAAACACACAGACACTCCCAGGGAAGGCTGGCACAGGTTCCTCAGCTATGCCCCTTACTGACAGTCTATAAGGTACTTCCAGCTGCCACCAACCACTAATATCAGCTACCAAAGGGTGTCCAATTATACTGTGCAATATTATTATCCAAATAGTAAGTGGATGAACAGCAAGGCTTATTTGGAGTGGCTTTGTACAGTATCACTATATACATGCAAAGTCCTCTAGAGCTTAAATTATCTCTACACAAAACAGCCACAGTAGAAAGGTTTAAAAATAGTTCATAATAAATAATAAAAGCACAAGACAAATCTTCTCAATTCAACACAGTGCTAGTCAAGAGTTCAGAAAGCACAGGACAATGCTTAAAATAATACTGTAGAATAGTCTGACATAAATATAGAAAACAGCTAGACTAAATATGACTAAATTCCTATCTAACACTAAGAGCAATCACACTTCTAAATAAACTTACATATAGAGCAAAGGCAGAGTACTGATGAGTGATGTTCTTCAGACAAAATCCAAAATGCTTTCTCTTTCTCTCTGAGATCCCTAAAATTGATTATACATCACTGCTGACTCACTTTAGATTACATCATTCTTGACACTTCTCTGGTTTCCAGGCTACCAGAAACTCTGAATTTACATTTATTAGTTTTCTTAGTAAGCTTGTACCTGGCCAGGAAGCCATGACAATAAAAAACATTATATATGTAAAATCTAGCAATTAACTCCGGTCTCAAAACCATAGAAGGAATTCCTCAGTTCAAACATTATGTCTCCGAGCCTTGAGATCAAACAGTCATAAAATGCTTGACTTATCAGCTTTCTTCCAGCAGATTGCACTGTATTTACAGTTTTTAAGTTCAACATTTAATACAGTTTTCTGAAATTTTAAGAGGACAAGCCTGCGGATTATATTCATATTTACAATGACACATAATTATCTAGAAAATTATATCTAGCTAGGCTGGCAGCCTTCACATATCTTCACACTTTGCATTCAAAAAATTGTCTATCAAAATATGCCACATTCCATCTGCAGTTTTTCCACTGAATGCATCATTCCAATTAGTTTTACAGAGTGACCGTTTTGTGTGTTATTATTAAACTTCTGTGCATCAATTCAGATTTTAGTTTGGCAAATCATCTTACAGCAATTTAATGTTTATAACCTCATGATCACTACAAATCAGTGGTTGCTAAATCTGACATGAATTAACAGTCATTTCTTTAGGAACACAAAGTGGCTATCAGTTAATCAGCCATAGTTGTGATATTGGCTTATCAGCATATTTGATAGACCCTATGGTATCTTACACCTTAATTCATTTTTCCAAGCTAAATCCATATTTATAAATAGGGCCTACTATAGCCCCCTTAATGTTGCTATAAACCTCCCCAATCAAGCCTTTCTTAGAAGGAAACTTACTCCTAGATTCTATGATCCAACATTTCATCCTCTGTTGATCCTACACAGTTTGTTTTTATGTTATAGATGTTTTCTTAGTTCCTATACCAAAAAGACCTCTGTCCTTCAAAGCCACATCTCAATAAAACGTTCTCCATAATAAATGCATTATTTTGGAATAGGCCTTCTCAGTAAAATATAGGATCATTTTGCTGATAACAATTCTCCAAACATAACCAATGAGAATCTAATTTAGGATACAGTTATCAGGGGCAGCTCCATATCATCATTCCTTACACTGGCTGAGTCCAGTGCATGTCCTATTATCCTTAACAGAGCTACTGAACTAATATTTCTAGGCCTACCCCTTTTGCCATTATTGTACCCCCACAGACACTCTAACTCACAAAGTCCTGGATAGCCACTGTTTTCTAAACTGAAAAAAATACCTGTCATTTTTTAATTTGTAAAAAAAAAGATTTAGTATAACAAATTTTACATAGTATTCAGGATCTGGAGCTCCCAGACTCACTATGCTTTACTGAAAGAGTCATTACTTCCCAATTTTTTCTGTCTTTTTTATTGCCCCACATGAAGATCAATACTAGTTTCTTTAATTTAAGTAAGACGTGGTTAGGATGTATGAGGAGAAGTCCTGCTGTGGAATATATCATTTGTGGGATCACAAAGCCTGTATTTCTGTATGATATGGTTAAAATAATAATTTTCTAATAATGAAAAAAATATATATTTTATCAGTTGATGTCAAATTAACAGATTCTGCCAATGATGGGCCTATCACAAACTCAAGATACTAGAAAGGCCCAAGTTTACTCATAACTGGCATTGCAGAGTTGTAGCCTATGGAGGAAAATAGTTACTTCCTAAGAACATTCTTTTCTTGAGGTTTAATTTACAGTCTGGCATCCTTCCAAATTCAGTGAAAACTTAAAGAATTATATCCAACTCCGTTTCAGGAAGAGAAGCATAAATTTAAAAATGCTCTGAATAAAGAGATAAAGTGTGACGTGTTCCCAGTATCTAGTCCATTAAAATATGTCTTCTTTAATACTTCCGCCAAGGTTTCCATATACGAGACTACAAAGGATAGTGGGCCCCACTAAGGATTACTTTTTTGATACTGAAATATCAAGAAACTCTCTTTCCTATTTAAACTTAGCCTGAGACCCTTCCTATAAGAGTTTAATAGTTGAATGAAATTCAGCAGGAAGCCTAGATACTTATACAAACTTAGTAGAAATTGCCAATTAATATTGAAAAAAGTCTTTGTTGGCATTTAAACTTAGCAGCACTAGCTGCTTTACCTGTGATTGTACTAATTCAATGATTTTTAAGAGGTTAAATGAGATTATCTGATTTGAAATTACCTCAATTTTTACTAAATTTGAGGTAATTATCTTATAGTCATATCTGAGTACAGAAAGAGGGCAATATGATTCCATTAAGGTGGGGTATTTACTTGGCTTAGAAAAACCTATTTCCAAGAAGGGGCAAACACTACTAAAAACTCCTGATGTCGACCATGGCAGTAAAACTTAATAGTAAAATCAAAACTTTAACAAAAAGAATATAACATAAAATAAGCAGTCCTCAGTCTTCCGATAAGCGCTTTTGGCAAATAAGCCTTCCTCAGATCATATAAAAAGGACTGTTCAGCTTTTGTATTTATAAGGCATCACAGCCATTCCTCATTTAGTTCTCTGACACACCCTTGCTGCAAACCAAAAGGAGGCCAGCTAGCAGAGAGGTATAATTTCCTTCATTGTAATTAAAGGGGCAGTGCTTTTCTTTACTATAGGATTGTATATGAGAAAACTAATAGCTATGGATGTGAATACACTATATGAATGAAGCAACATTCAAGTAAACTTGCTAATCATATTCCTTCTATTCTTAAGTGCAGGTTTTAATGGCACAATAATATTCAAGCCTGGTGATTTACTTGCTCTTAAATTAATTATCCAGCATGTTTCCCTTAGCTCTGTGCGATTATGAACATCACCTACTCTTGTGGTCTGACAGACTGCCTCTATGGCCTTAAATACAAAGTAATGAGAAGGATACTGTGCAACGTGGGCTGCTAAGGCATTATTGGGATCTTTACAAAAACATTGGAGCTGTCAATGGAGTTGCAAGCTTTGCATCTTAAGCACTTGAAAGTGCCCTTTCTATTAGAATTGGGCCTATTTCTTTCAAATCCATCTTTGTTGCAAATGAGACATTTCAAATTTGAATTTATACATCCATACTCCAGGCAACAGTACAATTTTAATGTTTATGCTGATTGTACTAGTTCCCACATCATATACTTAGCGACTTGCTGCCAATGTAGTGCTTTCTATGTTGGCAAAATAGATCAACGTCTTAAGGAACTTATCCTCAGACATTTGAGGGACATCAAACAGAAAGATCCCAATAATGTTTCATTCATATAATGTATTCACATCCATAGCTATTAATTTTCTCATATACAATCCTATAGTAAAGAGAAGCACTGTTGCCCCTTTAATTACAATGAAGGAAATTATACCTCTCTGCTAGCTGGCCTCCTTTTGGTTTGCAACAAGGGCGTGTCAGAGAACTAAATGAGGAATGGCTGTGATGCCTTATAAATACAAAAGCTGAACAGTCCTTTTTATACGATCTGAGGAAGGCTTATTTGCCGAAAGTGCTTATCAGAAGATTGAGGACTGCTT